>NC_134701.1:288361879-288444379 GCF_043290135.1 Rhipicephalus microplus
TTTGTATGCAGTGAGTGCGACATACACGAACAGATCCGAGTAGTACTCGGGCAAGTGCTGTATAGTCGAAATGATGCGACTTGTGCCGTTATGCATGTACTGCATCGTCTTGGATCAGCCTTTCTTTTTCTCACAAATCGGACATTCTACAGAGTCAAATTTTGAGTGTTCAGGAAAATCACGATTTGTGCAACAGGATGTAACGTAAAAAAACACTACAAAACCTGATAGGAACATTGTAATACAATATACTGTAATAAAAAAAAAGCCAGGTGAGGAATTTGGGTCGTTCCAGGGCATGGCGAGAGTACAAAAAAGAGTTTACTGCAATTATAGTTGTATTATTTCACTGAACAGCCTGTAGTCAACCTGGCTGTGCACGGAGCTTCTACTTTTGTCACAGAACCGATAAAGCAAATACAATTTCATCCATAGAACGTAGCGCGTGCAAACATGCGCATAAGATACAGCGAGGACGAACATGGTCAGTAATGATACAGTTACGCGATTAAACGCTACAGTACCATCAACGTGAAGAGAATGCTGCTCAAGAAAACCGGAGGCTCCTTTGAAAGCGTAGACCTTGAGATTTTTTCCCGCTCCACTGGAGCGGATGAACATTAGGCTCGTGCGGCCATCTGGCGACGGCAACCAGCTGATGGATCGCACGTCACCCGCGAATAACCTCTGCACTTCCAGCAGCTCCTGGTTGTGGCCGGGCATGTAACTGGATGAAAAAAGAAACGAGCAGCCGATATACGCTTTCAACGACACTTGCTAAAAGCAAATGGTGGATTATAAACAAGTAATCAGATTTCAGACTCAAAGCTTTTCTGGGAAATCCTTACACCTACCCTCAGTGGATGGCGAAGCTATGAACGCACCTTTGGCGTGACAAAACTCCCCGCCGCAAGTGTACGCATGACAAATCTAGACGAAGGTGCAGTCACTTTCGTGAGGTTTGTTTATCACAAAGTCGCTGTGCTTGCCTATTCCGCTAAAAATAAGAGCACCAATGCAAGGTAAATGTATTTGGCTAATAACCAATTATGGGGCTCTGTGTACAATCATTTTACCTGCGGAGTAAAACAGTTGCAGCAGCTGTACGTGGCAGTTTAGGGCTGGCGAGACTGTAGATACTATAATTTGCAAGGTAATAATCCAATAGGCAATCAACAAGCATCGTAAATTGGGTTACAATTCCTGGTACAAAGGCTCTTGTTATAACAGTCATGAACAGGGTACGCAATCTGCAGCAACTTTAGATGCTGGTTTGATTGCGTGCGATGAATGCCGAATGACGTGTGTAGTGCATTTCACAGCTGATCGCTTTCTGCACCTATGGAATAGTGACATGGTCAGTATACTGTATTCGATACACAGCGTGTTACAGTAAATCAGTTTTACTTCCGATTATAGCATTCGTAGACGTCCCGTTCGCCTTCGGAGAATTCGCATGTAGCCGACAACCTTCGATGGATCTCTTGTAAGCAAAGTGCCTCGGCTGGCATGAGCTGTACTAAAACGCTAAATAGCTGTCTGGAGCTACGCAAGAGGATACAAAGTAGCGTAAGGAAAGCGAAACCAGAAGCATTGAAGGCTGTGGAAAATGGATGGCGCACGTAACGAATAATGAAAAGTACCTGTATACGGACGTGGGCGTGTCCACTCCTGCCACTCTTCGCTGGCCGACCACCACGAGGCACGCGTCCGAGTTTCCAAGCACAGCGACAGAGCCGACGGAGACAGCAGCGATGCTGGCCATTTTCTGGAGACCGTGGCGGGACCAACGGTACGCGAAGACGCGGTCGAAGTGGCCAGATTGCTTGGCCGATATGGCAATCAGCACAGATCCGTCTTTAGGACAAACATGGGCTGAAACCTGCGTGTACATTTTTTTTTGTGCAATCATGTATGTAAATGCCACAGAAGTTGTATATGTGGTACAAATCCAGAGGCTCGGAGTCTGCTTATAGACCTTCCGTAACCGAGTAAGTTACAACACTGGTCTCTCAAGATACGAGAACATTGTTAATGAAAGTCGGCAAAAATTCTATTAGTGGAATGACCGAATGACAATCGCGATCGGCTTGCATGGCTATATCGATGGGTTACTAAACAGAAGAGTACATGGTGGCGCAATAGATTTTCATCGGGTGCTCTATTTTCACTTGAATTTTTATCTCATATGCGTATTCAAAAACCAACATCGCACTCAGATACTGAACGCCAGTCACAAGATAATCGAGGATAAACTAGAAGCCATGAAAGTAATGTTGTAGTGGGACCCCAAATATTTCGCCAGAGATATCTACAGCTTATGGTGCAATTCCAGGATGAATCATCCAGGATGAATGTTCACAAGAGAATTGAAAAATGCGGAAAAACTAGACGCCTGCCAGCTTTAATATCATGTACTGCAGAGAAGTTTACCGAATGGGATTTTTGCTGCTTGCACTATTGTGTGATAATCTAGAGAATGTAGCACTAAAGAACGCTTGCGCATTTATTTGATCGCCAACTTTTTTCAGACAGCATACTGATGCCAGTATGTTAATACAACTATAGAATTGTAATTGCAGACTGAATAGTGTTGTCGACTTACCTCGTGGCTATAGTGCATCGGCAAGTTCTGGTGCATGAGGAATCCCTTCGAGGCGTCATGCACACAGAATATCTTCAAGTGACCATCAGCGGATACTGCTAGACACCCTAGTGCTTCGTAGTTGAAAGGAGACACACTCTTCAGGGCGTTCATTTTGATGACTTGGTACAGGCTGAGTGATTTCGTTGCTGGATCCCATCTGAAGATTTCTACAGAGCTGTAGCCGGCACCTGAAAAGAAAGATTTCAATGCAGAACGTGAAAAACGGGCTCACTTGTTGGAATAAAGCACTGGTAAATGTGACTAGCGCTGCGTGCAAGTGCTATACTCTTCGTATGAGAACATGAAACGGGCACGGTATATATGCTGGAACAGTGGCACTTTGCAATCCACCTTTTGCGGATGCAAGCCGCAAGTTCTCGATGTTCGTGACGTTTATTTTGACAAACTCGTCATATTGCGACCTTCATAGGAAGGGTACCCAATCACATACGACAAAGTGAAGTTGCTTAATGGAAAGTCGAGGTTGCAAGCGAAGCATCGTGCAAATTACTACAGTTTGCGATGCGATGTGAAGTCCACAGCTCATGGGCGATGTGGTAAGCACAAAAGTAATGTTATCGTGCAGAATATGCCCCATGAAGATGCAGTAGAAGCCCTTTGGCTAGCCTTAATTGCTTGATCCTATTGCTGGAGTTCGACGGCCAGGTAATATTCCGGTAGATCCAACGCATTGTGGGAATAGATTCGATCCCTACGTCACATTTTCTAGGTTTCACCAAGCGTTACGAGAGGTAGACGGTCATCTTTGCGTAAATTGAGTAGCTGTGTGCTTATTGCGTGCTTACGAGAAGCGTCGACTGTATTGGCGCCTAAAGCACAGTCTGTGGCCCAACGTACCGTTGGCACTCCAATTAGAGATCAGAAATGTTTTGTAGAAGTGCACACTGCATGGCGAGGGGATGTGCATCATTCATTGACATGTGCACATAGGTTGCTTTGTTATATGAGTACCTGTGTAATGTTCTTTGCATTAAAAGCGGGTAGCAAACACTGAAACAGTAGCTGTCGAGTAACCATTGATGTAATACATTAAGGTGTGATCTGTACCATATGGTTACTATTTCATAGCCGTTGCAGCACGTTTGCCTGTTAAATTAAAATTCAAAATTTTAGTGTGGGCGTCAGCAGCGGGGCGCATTGGAGTCCCCTCCCGTGGGTTTTAGGCAAATATCGGAGTAGACCAAGTTACGGATATGGGACAGGACAATGTTCTGAACCCTTGTCACTTCATGTTAACTACGCGTGCAAAGACGGACACAAGATTACAAAATTATCCCACGCGTTTGCGGCATCTCTCGTGTGGGTGCTCGCACGCCTCGTCGTTACGTGAATGCGCATAAACTAGTTCAGCTCGTACCCTAACCTGGCCACTTGTTACACGCGTACAACTAGCTTGTTGGTGTGCAATTATTAACCACTTGCAAGTATCGCCCCGCCTGCTGCCTTTTTGAACATTCCCGAGCGCTAAAAAACTATTTCGCTTAGAGGCTTCAAGAGTATACTTGGCAGAAATAGTAATTCGTTAATTAATTTGGCGCGAGAAAAAAAACAAACCAGACTAAGTGTATTCTGTTTTCGTGTTGGCTTTTTTTTTTGCGCCGATTTGTTTGGGAATACAATCCAAACGTCCCAACGACCGTTTAAAATAAACGCTGCACGAGTAAGAAGGGCATAGAATAGACTAAGTGAGCATGTCTTACCTTGAACACCTTGAATAGGCACTTGCTTTGAACACGCAGCGGCAGCGTTTTCATTGACGACAACGATGTAATCTGCTGCTTGAGTGGATATGAAGTGAAGTGAAGCGCCCTGGGCAACTGGGGTATCCTGCGCGTTCACATACAAACGCAAAAAAAAAAAATTCAGTTGTCAGATATCCATGTACTATGATGCAGGTAATTAAGTATACGTAGCTTTAAGCCCAAACTCCATAAGCACGAAAATGCACGCGACAGCGACGAGCGACGCTATGAGCGACGAAACAGGGCGTTCGCGCGACGTGTCGCGTGCTCGTTTTCGCGCGATCGCTCGGTTCTCCAGATTTGGAAACCGTCGCTCATCGCCCGGAAGTGATGGGCTCAAGCAGCCAATAGCGAAATACCGGAAAAGACGTAGACTACATGGGTGCACGTGACCCTGCCCGAGTCACGTATGCGCAACAAGAAATAACGCAATGTTTATTACGCATGCGCATATAAAAAAATGCTGCAAGGCAATAATAAACACTTTCCGTTCCATTACACAACAATATATCTTATTTTTAAATTACATACCGCTCACTACGCGGTTTTCTTGGTGCGAGTTGACGGCCTCATGCCAGCAACAGTGGAATTCGCTCGCCGAAGCCGTCGCGTGAATGAGGTTTGCCTGCGCTAGCGACTGATCGCGCGAAGACGATCTACGTCGCGTCGCTCGTCGCTGTCGCGTGCATTTTCGCGCTTATGGAGTTTGGGCTTTAGAGGTTGCAACTAGTATGACCGCTTAAGCATTTCTTAGTTAATGACGAATTCAGCCAAGACTGGCAATCTCAAATAGCCGGCAATAAACAAAAATACCTGGACAATGGTGGTTGATCATAACCATTCTGTCACGCAAGTGAGGCAACTACCACATAGGGCCTTTAACGGTTTTTTTTTTTTACTGGTAAGCCGCAGCGAACTGCTAGACTGAGGTTGTATAGAAAGTACACATTCTGTGCACATTTAGGGTCAATAGGGTTGCCACGAAAAATTTCCGGCGTAGTTTGTTCATTGAAGTACGAGTAAGTGACAGCGCGAACACAAACACACAAGAGACTATAGACTGACACGTCAGCACTGCAGCTAAAAGGCTGCATAGAAGCGCGCAAAGCATGTGTGCGGGGGGGGGGGGGGGGGATCCTTGCCACTATTTCTACTCAGTGTGACCTTTCTGGCCACTGTAATGTTCAGAGTTATGTCTACGCATGGATCTGGTGTTTCATCCAAAGAAGTGTTTATTTCGCACTTTTACCCGTGGTACGCCGGGAGCCAATGGCCGGCCTTTGTGAGAAAGGAGTCATCGCTTCATTTTGACATTTGCATCCATTGCGGAGCTTCTTCCCTTTCGGACGTGACCAACAAATGGGGAGTGCAGTCAGATTTTCCTCCCCCCTCCTCTTATGGAGAACCATCGCACGCTTATGCGACTTAGCAGTGCTAACTTGCTTTACGGTAAGTATATGGCAATGCCATACCGTGGTGGTCGGCACTTGGCTATTTTAGTCTCCACTGCCTGCATTAGCATCGAGGAAGTCGAGCAGCTGAAGAGTTTTCGGATCACGGTATACGCACCATTTGCACTAATGATTTCAAAAAGGAGACCCTGATGCTTTAAAAAAGCATCATAGGGTATAATGCATCCTCTGGATTGCGAATGCAGTTATTTTGCAGCAACTCCCTGAAGGATGCCATATATTTTTAGTTAAGATACAAGCTACGTATACCTATAATGACACGGCTGAATATCATTACATTACATTCGGTGATTGCCGAGAAAACGTACACTCAAAAAGTGAACCCAAATTAAAATTTGGGAGTGGTTCATAAGAAGGTCAGGCAACGTTGACGTAACAAAAAAAAGGGGGGGGGGAGGGGGTATCAAGTGATACCAAGTGGCATTATTAGTGAACATGTGAAATTTTATGCGAATACTTGCCGCTGGTCTCAAAATGTTACATTAAAACTGACATACCACTTACCTTACTATACCCCCTCAAGTAGCAGCTACCTACGCGTACCTTTATTGAAGCGAATTTCACCCTTGCCCATCGCATCAGCTAATGACTGCTAAACACTGGAGCCTGCAGCTACTAAATTATGACAGGGCAGACGTCGCCGTGGAAGGTTGGTGCTTCAAAAGCCCGTGTTCAAAAGCCAATGTGATCAAGGCAGACTCACTGGTATGAAGGCCTTCAGTCTATTCCAGATAAATGTCACAAGACTATACGATGAGGTCATCTCGAAGGCTGCTCACGCAGGAAGATAATACGATATGCTTGTAGGCTAAATATTCATTAACGTTTGAATAACAATATTCGTGCAATGTTTCAAAATAAGTGGTTCCTAAAATTAGCTTTGCGAGCAGCGAGAAGGTCAAGATCTTGCAGTAGAAGCTTTGAAGAAAGCCTGGCTTTATTACACCGTTTAAAGGCAAGTAAAGTTCGAAGGAACTCTAACAGCGATAAAGCAGACAATGGTTAGTTGTCTGCAGACGATGGTTAGTTAAAGAAACCGTGGCTAAACACTTGCCTGTTGCATTGGGAATGCCTTCGTGTAGGGTGCCTGGAGTTTGAATGTTTTCAGAATGCCGCAGGGTCGATTACGGAAAGCTGGTGAACTGATGAGGAATATATCTGAATAGTCTCGCAACGGCGCATAAAGAGCAGAGTAGGATGGACCCACGGTGAAGGCGAATATCTGCTCGTAGTAGGCGAGAAGAACGGCTTGTTCTGCGAATGAAGGAAGTAGGTTCAGTTAATGTATTCATGCGCCACAAAAACAACAAAGTTTCTAGCTTGAAATATTGTAGCGCTACACTAGACGATGACAAAGAGAAGATTATATGACAGTACAGGCGCGGACTCGAATTATAGCAAAAGAATGCAACGAGTGCGCGCGCAATCCTAAGGGAAGAGTAGAATTTGTGCAAACTAACACCGTTTGTCGAACATCTTGTTCACTGGTACTAAAGGATACGGATGTGGGGCTTATGCATGTGCGAAAATGTTTTAACTTGTTCCTATCAGTCAGCCACAGAAATGAATGCCTCCAATATTTGCTTCCTGAGCACCGTTTCCAGTAACCATAAAACAATTTTGTACGTGGCAGCAATGGAGGAAACGTGTCACAGAATGCACTGCTCTCTACTGTACATAGCATATCACCATGCTTAGCACTCGTGTTTACACCGACGCTTCAACCACTCGAGAGAATTCCTACTGTGGCCTTTATGTGTCCTCTAGAAGACAAACGCCATTTTGCAGGCTACATGGGGGGACATCCTATACGGCAGCATGGTATCGAAGAAGCTGTCCTTAATACCTTGCGCCAAACGCCGGACCAATGGGCAACTTTCATGTACTCTAAAGGAGCACTGCAGATATTGCTCAACCTCATAAAGAAAAATTCTTATTCAGTTTCACTCGACCTAGCGCACTTTCATCACTTTGATATTACCACAGGTCGCATTATCGCAGTTGAGTATAGGTGCCGCCTTATTGTGGTATTCTGGCCAAGCTTGGTTACCCTCCCCGTCTTTCTTCTCTCTCTGGTTAATGAAAAACTAGATTACGTAGCACGTAAAGGTATTGAACAGCAATTATAGGTGAAATTATGCCACTAAATCTGATGCTTCTCAACTGGCTAAAGAGACTTGCTTTTGAAGAAGCCAGGCTCTGGAACCTTCCGACACATGCTTTCATCCACTCAATCGACCCGTATCTCTGAACAAGACTTCCATCTAGAATTCCTAGACATCTGAAAACCCTGTACAATTAATCTTCGTCTAAGCACTGTTTATGGGAACAGTTTGCGTACCGCTTCGGTCAAGCAGCAAGTCCGTACTGCAACAGTCGTGGCTCCATCGAAGCTGTGGAACATTGAGTGTCGAGCGTACGCTGATGCGCGCGCACTCTATAAACATTGGATGCTTTCGATAACCTAAAGAACTTTGTGAATTCACTGTATTGAGCCATCTATTGTGGCTCATGGTACGGTGGCGTGCGATTAAACTTTTATTTGGATAGTATAGGTTAGCGCGATGAACTTAAGCTATACTATCAAACCGCACAATCGGAAGACTCAACGCAAGTCTCCGTCCTAGAGATAAAAAGACATTCCGTTTTTTTTCTTTGTTTTTTTACGTTGTGTTATCACCTTACGACTTTCTACGCCCTGTCCACTTTCTGTCCCCAATCCTCTCACTGACGAGGAGTACCAAGTCCAGGATTTGGATATGTCAGCATAGTTCTCTGCTTTTTTAATGAAGAGTTCCATCTTCCTCTCACGTCTTATCTTTCTGTGTAGTAAAAAAAAAATGCGTCCGATAGCTCGCGAGCTAACCAGTCATTCCTTCTGCTTAGCTTTTTTTTTCAAGCAGCGGTTAATAATTTCGGCGCGTAGATCCTGGTATGACGCCTCATCGCCTTACGATCGTTCCTGTTCCTTGGCGCGTTGGTTCATGCAGCGCCCGGTCTCGCCAAACAAAAGGAAGATAGTTTGCACAAATACCTTCCTTTATACTGTTCTGTTATGATCGCGCAACCGCTAGTTGCATTTTATTGTTATAAAACGCAATGTGTGAGACTTGAATTATTCTATTTGGAGTCGGCGCCCGTGGTGTCATTTTCCCTTGTCAAATGCAGCGCTAGAATATTTTAGGCCAGCAAGTTTCACAAACTAGTTCCACAACTGAAAAAACGCACCTTGAAAAGCGACATTTAGTCTATCGATTTGGTTCTTCTGCAGTACGAGTCGTCTGGCGAGTGCCTCCACTTCACCGACGGATCTGATGCTCTGCTTGAGATCCCGCAAGCTGACGTTTCCAATGTGGCCTGTCGTGTGGAGCGTGGCGACGCTTAATCCACTCACAAAGCGTTTAGGGGCGGTGACGGTGTTGTTCCTGCTCTTGAGCATCTGCACAAATAAAGGTCCGAAAGTTTAGCGCTCTGTACGAGCGGCTTAAGAAGAATACGTACGGCCTGGTGAACAAATTCGTGAATGTTGACACCGTTAAGGTACCCAGTGACACGGAGGTCATGTATGGCTGCATTGCCCAGAACAGTCTTTCTTCCGGTTACAACTTGTTCCGTTGACGTTATCAGCAGTTCACTGGACGATACGTTAATTCCGTCCACGGTGCCCTGGACACTGGAATCCCAATTGGAGCAGTTAGAATACAAGGTTTAGAACAATAAAAACCAAGGGACTGTACTTAGCGTTGCCGGTGTGGACATTTCGCAGCGCCTTGACTCCGCTAATTCTATATTCGCGGCCATCGTTGAAAACGGCGATCCTCGCCCAAGCAGAAACGTCCACCCCTTGCAAGCGCGCGGACTCCGGCATGGTCAGGGCTCCAGCAATGGTAGCGTTTCCAGTCACAGCCAGTGTTCCAGAAACCACGTTTGTGCGGACTTTAGTGAACACTTCTTGCGGAAGTTGGACACCATTGACTTTGCCGTTAATATGCACGTCCCCTGTCGAATAAGTGGTGGTGAGCGTATACACTGACACTTGCTAACGAGACAAAAGTAGATATGACATCGGGGCGACAACTTGAAGGAATGAAACATTTTCACCAAACTGCGCCTGGACACATTCGTCCAAATGCCTATGTGGCATAAGCGTGCACAGGGTCCCCTTAAGGGGACGGGAGAGGGGTGAAGAGTCGTAGCAGGGCTACCCACTTATCAAATCGACCTTTGAGACAGACTTACACCCCCCTCCTTCCTATTCCATGCGTCCTCTAGTGGCGTCTTGTAATTGAGGTACAAAGCCAAATAAGAGGTACGTGCAAGGCACTTGCACAGCAAAAATCACTATAGGATCTAGAGTCATCTTACCATTGACAGTGGCGTTGTGGAACTTGCAAGGCACTGTAATGGTCTGTTCACCATGTGTGCGCAACGCGGAGCTCACGAACAAAGGCAAGTTGAAGCCGTTTACCAGAGAGGCATCGACGCTGGCGCAATGCAGAGAACCTGAAATGTAATAGTGAAGGAAATAATTCCGAGGGGAATCGTACACTAACGCCACTGTGTGTGCACCGACATACCGTGGATATGAGCAGTGGGCATTTTCAGCTTGGTTTCGACGATCTGGTCTCTGGAAACACTCATGTAATGGTCTTTCAGATAATCGAAGTTGAAGCCGTTTAGTGTACCCCTCAGTGTCAGAGGCTGAAAAGACAGTGGAAAAGTAGAAGTTTTTAAACTGGAATAAGTGAAGCAAAGGAATGTGTATTAGGGGTGCATAAATCAATGTGCAATGGCGTCCACAGCACTTAAAGCGCGAGACATTAGCAGTTATACTTGTGGCTGTACGAGTGGCGTGTGTACGGAAATATAAAAAAATGATGTACTCACCCCTTCGATCACGACGTTCCTGAACCTTTTGCTTCCTCGCAGCGTCGAGGGTACATTGGTCTTGGCGCAAGATGAATGCAGCTCTCGCAGATCCACTCCATCGATGAGCCCGTCAACCTTCACTCCCCTGTGGAAAGTAACGTCGCCCAACACTGTCGTCGGAGCAACAAATTGGTTGCCGAATGTAGTTAGCGCTTTTTTGCACACCTCTTCGACCTTCACCGAGTCCACGAGTCCACTGACCCACATGTTTCCATCGACGTTGAATCCCTTCTTCATGAACTTCCTTCCAGATACCGTCACGTTCCTCGAGGCGTCGACAACTTCTTCAGATACATCGATGCCCTGGACAGTGCCAGTCACGTGTACATCAGCCATAGAACCGAGAAACTCGAACCTCACAGGACCAGAAAACGTCGTAGATTCATTCTTGAAAGCGATTTTGCTAAAAAGATCTTGTATGTTAACTTCGTTTATGGCACCGCGGATAGTGAGTGGTGCAAAAGTTTCCAGGCTGTTTTCGAACACCATGTCACCACCGATCACTTGATCTACCCCTTGAAGCATCCAGTTATTGACGTCTTCTTGCGTGACACCATCCAGGAGGGATTCGAATTCAAACCTTGGTGCAGTTACTGTGGTGGTGAACACTTTTTCGCCTGCGATAACTTGATTCCCCTTCAGCGTAACAGCGTCCAGGTAAAGTTCACCGAGAGAGACTCCAGAGAAATTGCTCGTTCGCACGTTGGCGTGCCGTGGAACCGTTAAGTTGTTTGTGAAAATCTTGCGCCCGGAAACAACTTGGTGTGCTGCGAGAATAATGGAGGTAAACAGTGGTGATAGAATGAAACAGTAAAAACAGGCAACACTCTTGTGCATATGTTCAGATTACTAACCAGTGTAGAGCATGGAGTCCTGAAGAAGCTCCGCTGCACGGACCCCGTTGATTCTGTTTCTTACGATGAAATCGTTGACTG
Source organism: Rhipicephalus microplus (assembly GCF_043290135.1). Classification (NCBI taxonomy): domain Eukaryota; kingdom Metazoa; phylum Arthropoda; class Arachnida; order Ixodida; family Ixodidae; genus Rhipicephalus; species Rhipicephalus microplus. The sequence goes on from NC_134701.1 coordinate 288,373,626, forward strand.
TCAAGCCACCGTCGATGGTTAATGTTTCGAAGTCCTTTGGAGCAGTGATTAAGCAGTTTTCATCGAGGTGGCAGAGGTCCGAAATGGCTGCACCATTTATGGATTCTTCGACGACAAGATTTTTCACGTGCAAGTTTCTCATGAAGACTTTAGGAGCACGAACAACCTACAATTACGAAAACAGAATAACACGCAATTGCCCTTGAGGTTGTCGATGGCTCAGTCAACGGAGGCAATTTCAAACCCCACTCTTATAGCTAGCCCGTTTTTCACTACTCTATTCTAAAAGAAAAATAATCATACGCTATTCTTGTTTGTGCGAACATCTTAGTTTAAGTTTCGTTCAGTCGTAAGCGTACGTACGCTTGTGGGGCCAAGCGGTCAACACCCACATCCCCTCTTACGAGAATGATGGCAAAGTAACCCTGAGGTTGCATTAAACACAAAACAGAGAAAGGCAACTACCTTACGCATGTTACATATGAACACTGACCTATATTGATACCACAAAATATAGCCGGAAATTGATTTTAGTCTCACTTGTAAGATCTGCAAGTCCCAGGTAGAAGCCCTCCCAGCGTATTTTGTGGAAATGTGAACCCAAGTACCCCTCTTTTGATACAAAGGCCCTCTAGACCAGCTTCGGACACGCCAGCACGCCCACGAGGAGGCAAGATCTTGACGTCCCCACGTGGCAGGCCTAGACCCAGCCAACTAAAGTGCTGGTTTTAACCGTTGATTCCTGCTTATCCCCCCCCCCCCTCCGGAAACCCAGGGACCAATGGCATTTGTATCCACTGCGGAGCTTAAGACGTGACCAAAAGGGGGGAGGGGCTGCCGGGAGACTTGGCTGTAATTGAGAACCCCACGCATACAAACAGTACGTTCTACCCACAACGAGCACGTCGTGCACCAAGACAGATCCACATTGATGGAGTAGAACAGCCTTAAGGTAGTTTGAATGAGCATACCTGGTTGCCACGGGTCAGAAGCGAATCTTTCCAGACACCGAGGTTGACACCGTTGAGGAGTCCTTTAACCACCACTTCTCCGGCGAGCCTCAGTTTTGCAAACACTTTTTCGCCGTGCATTACTTTTGGTCCGCGTCGCAGAATAAACGACGATGGCATGTGGAGTCCATTGATGTCGGGGCTAGAGAGATTCCGTACCTGCACGGTATGCAATAGAGAAAAATTGCTGAACGAGTTCCCCATATAAGCTGTTGGTGACGTACCTGCACGTTGTTTGTAAAGAGCACTTTCTTGAAGTTCGGAAATACCGGCGTGTCTAGGCGGAGGGCGTAGCGATACAAGTCATCCAACTTCCGATCGTTGATCAATCCGGTAACAGTTACTTTATCTTCGAAGACAACTTTGCCCTTGAACGTCCACGTCCCTAGGAGGGAGTTGCAAGCAGAAGTGAGCAGCGCATAGAAGCTTACCTACTGCGTACTTTACCATTCATAACGGTGGTGCGTCGCCTACGCAAAAATTCCGCTAACTGCGACAAATCCACACCATCGACAAATCGTCCAACAGTGCTGTGTCCGTCAAGGTGCAATGTGGTGAAAGTCTTTCGCCCTGTAAGTATGCGCGAGCTTGACAGTGGTAGAACTGGAATATCGCGTTTCATTTACCTGTAACGCGCTGTGTTGGCGTTTTCACCAGCATGTCAAGCTGACCCTTCCAGTCTGCGAAGAATAAACAACAAGGTCAAAATAGACTATACTTGCAGCCATCTTTTGATACACACCAGAAGACGGATCCGGAATGTGGCGAATTCCGTTGAGTGCGATGTTCACGTGGAGCTCCCGTGCTAAGCAGTCGGCAAGGAACACTTTTTCCGCCGTAATTGTAACGTTCTGGTTGACCAACACAACGTCAGGTCCTGGTATCTGGAGACCATTGACAGCACCGCGAACGCTGATGTCGCTGAACTGAACGTTTGTGTATTCGTGGGTAGCTGTAGGGGGGGGAATGAATCCATGCTATATATTCGTTCTCATCTCTGCTAAGGAGGCAAGACGTTATTGGAGAGGTACGGTCAAAAGGGCAACAGTTTAACACAGTCCGTACGTTGTTTATTTGCATACTCACGCTAACCTTTATGGTCTATGCAGCTTACGCATAACTTTGACAAAAGGGAACTATTGGATGCACGAAAGCGACGAACTTGAATGCCTATTGTATAGGCCTGTCCGAAAATGAACAGTGTACTTATGAAAAATGCGTGATAAGGTAACTGAATTATGAATCCGCTCGACTCCCGGCGAATGCCCTTCAGTGCGCGAGCCAGTTATATTTATAACAAGATCAAGACCAACGGGCGTTGTGCCATGGATGCACAAGGAGTCGAATGGAAATGTTTTGAATTCACAGTATTTACTTGGTAGTTCCCCTCTAAAGGTATCCTTGATTTGCAATAATATGAAAACAACGCTCCTCTCTCTCTCCCAAACTGAAACTTACCTGCGACTGCTTGATGACCGTAAATCCACATGACCGAATGCCACAGATCACGTAAATTAACGTTGTTGAAGAGTCCCGAGTCGCTTATCTGCAGTATACCCTCCACAGCCAGGTCCCGCACAATCTTGCGACCAGTGATGACGTGATTACCATCAAGAGTCAATGCATTCCGATAGAATTTGTCCAGGCTGATTCCATTGCAAGATGCGGCAACCTGGGGACAGGAAATTATGTCTCATTTGTCGCTCGAAAGAGACCACACAAAGAAAAAAAAAAAGGGGGGGGGTGCATGCAAAGCGAATGCCTCGGCTAGTTTTGCAATAGATAAAAATTCGCATAATGAGGTAATGTCAAGCGTAACGTTAGATTTTTATGCGAGAGTTTCAGAGGGTCAAAGGGCTGGCCGTCTGTTGACGATAGTCTCTGGGATTGCACTTGCCAGAACCACGCAGTTATGAGGCGTGCTATAATGGACGGCTCCGGGAATTCCTACCTGCGGTTATTTTAACGTGCATTTAAGTAAGTACACACGGGCGTCTAGCGTTTCGTCTCAATAGATATGCGACCACCGCCGCTGATATCGACTAATTGAGAACAAGTCGAAAGTGCAAGAGAGGTGGTGATTGATCGATGTGGGGTTTAACGTCCCCAAACCGTCATATGATTATGAGAGGCACCGTAGTGGAGGGCTCCGGAAATTACGACCACCTGGGGTTTTTTAACGTGCCCCTGAAGCTGGGCACACGGGCCTACAACATTTCCACCTCTATCGAAAATGCAGCCTCTGCAGCTGGCATTAGTTCCCGCGATCTGCGGGTCAGCAACCGAGTACCTTAGCCACTATACCACTGCGGCGGAGCAGAGAGGCGATGCTTGACTGGACATTTGTAGTGAATTACGTGGAGTATTGAGAACGAATGGTTTGTTAATTATGCTTTTGACACATCTATATCATCTCAGCCTACGGCATTTCAAAAAAATTACTGCCAAATTAAGTCGTCTCTTATTTATATTAAATATGCTTTCTGGAAGTGTAAACGTGTTGCCCAGTAGTCTCGATACCACAGGCCATTGCTCGGCAAAAGTTAGTTTTTTTATTTCTAAGTGATAAAACCTGTAGTAATTACACTGATGCTGAATTATTGGAGGTAAGCTTACGTGCAAGACATCAGCCGTGGCATCTGTCATCGTAAGTTCCGCACTCTGAACTTGGTCGCCTTCTGTGAGCAGGAGATGGTGAGGCGAGAAGAAGACTCCACTGAGGCTGTTGGTGACGACGTCGCTGAGAGCATGGATGGGCCTTGAGAAGCGGATGTTGCCACTGAGAACATGATTCCCAGAGACGGTGACGAGAGTGGAGACATTGAGTCCATTGACCATCCCGTCCACCTGCAAATTCTGAACACTAAGGCTCTCGAACGACATGGCAGCATTGGGGAATTGAGGCGCATTGGTGAAGAACAGGCGGCTGGGAAGGTTGGAGACGTCCTCCTTGTTCACGTAGAGGGCTTCGAGTTGGCCAAGTTTGCAGCCTTGCGTCGGACAGTCCAGGGCGATGTCATTAAAGTGGTAGTCGCCTGTGTAAGACCGAGGAACAGTTTACACAGATGAAACAAGTTGGCCACGCAAACGATTTCTTTTTTCATCATACAGGAGTAACTTCGTAGTAAGTGAACGCGGCTGAACGAGACCAAAGCTTGCTGCACAGCATAGAGGGCTTGCAGCATAAGTAGAGGGGCCTTGAAGTTACGAGCAAGGCGGCGGTAAGGAGAATAGAAAGGGTCCATGGAGTTTTCAAAGGTACCAACATCGAATTTGCGCGCGTAACTGTGCTGCAAAGTGTGAAGACATGTCAAAACCAAATGCGTAAGCGAAAATATGATATCTTATTTTGAGCCCTACGTGGCAGCAGTTTGTTAAAAGTAATTTATCTTTAAAATGTGTGCTTTGTAAAGGTCCGAATAAGTGTCATTAAAGAAGGAAAAATTGGGGAAAAAAAGAATGGAAAGCGATACATATTAAAAGCTAGAGAGAATATCAGAAAGGTGGGGAGGTTAAGTAGACAAACTACTTTTAAGAAAAGGTAATTGGCCACATTCAATAAATAGGTCACCTTGTGGGTTGAAAGGGTGCCTGCTTATTGCAACCTTTCGCTTGCGTTTGTACGTTTTGAAGTTGAGGAAGCAGCTTCTCGAAGTGAAAGCGTTTTGATTGATTTGTGGGGTTTAACGTCCCAAAACCACCATATGATTATGAGAGACGCCGTAGTGGAGGGCTCCGGAAATTTTGACCACCTGGGGTTCTTTAACGTGCACCCAAATCTGAGCACACGGGCCTACGACATTTCCGCATCCATAGGAAACGCAGCCGCCGCAGCCGGGATTTGAACCCGCGACCTGCGGGTCAGCAGCCGAGTACCTTAGCCACTAAACCACCGCGGCGGGGCAAGTGAAAGCGTTTTCTAAGTACACTCTGCCTGGGTGTAATCGTCACCGAATTGAATGAGATTAACACGCACACACTTAACTCAATCGATTCAGTACAGCGATCGCAAGTACAAAAAAAAAAGGAAAATTGAAATCTGATCAATCAGCATACCAATAAGGACTTGGTCTCCCGTGAGCTTCAAAGCGTCATTGAGCTCAGTCAGCATGCCTCGTAGGTTGTCCTTCATTGTGTTCAGTTCCGTTTGAAGCTTTTCAAGCTCTTCCAGATCCTTCAAGCTGTAACTCTCTCCGGACGCAAGCTCTTCAAACTAAAAACAAAAATAAGACTTGCGAATAAATTAAACAAAACTAACAACACCTTTGGACAGCTGGAAAAAGAAAGTGAATGATGACTACTCGTATGGTACCATGCGAACCTTTAAAATTGTGATAGGTGCACGATAGGAATGAAATATTGACAGGGAAGAATTTGTAAACCTATATGAGAGACAATTTTCGACGATGTTTAGGTAACCTAAATCACAGTATTAGAGCACAGTATTAGAGTCAACACATAAGGTCAATCATAACAAACACCAGACACTTAATGCGAGTGTTTCTCGCGTGTTGTAGCTCCATCATAACCTTTAATTATTCTTTTCCAGCCACCGTGTGCATCTCATACCAAGAGCTGGAGGCTATAGAGCCAAAACCGAACGCGCTTACGCACCCAGCAGTTTGGAATGCTTCCATTTTTTTTTCTACATAACTGCACACATAATTACAATGCAAGACTTGCCTGCTGAGCTCGAATGGCCTCCTGGACATGGAGGTCCTGAAATACTACTTCGCCCGGAATGCGTATGGTCTCGTGCTTGTCTACGTAGTACACTTGGTCCAATTGAGAAACGAGCCTTTGAGCAGACTCTTCGGTGGCCAACCGCGAGGACTCGTGACACCAGCGCAGGCTGTCATCGTACCAACGTTGGATCTGGTTGTCGTGATAGAAGTCCACCTTGTACGCGCCTGGACCTTCGGTCGAGGGGTTAGATACAGCTAGGACGAGGGGAAAAAAAGAATGTTTTAGCTACGTGACGAATTCACACAGACAGCCATATTAGTGTAGGAATGTCGAAGTGCGTGCTGGAACTAGAAATGAAAACTGATGTGCAAAAGAAGTGGGTTGTTCGAAATTGTTTAATGTCATTCATGAATTCCTGCCTACTCGTATACGCACGCCCTTCAGTGGGATTAAGGAAATGACTGCAGTAGACGGAATGAAATGTGGCGGCATGAGCAACGGCACGATTTTTGCTTTCGGGGTGCAAATCCATGTTGCATCGTTGATGGGGGGGAGGGGGAGAGCTAGTGTTTCTTAGAAACGCTGCCGATGCATATGCTGTTGGCACATGTCTTGACAACTTACAGCCTATCCTGGAGAATAGGAGAGGAAACTTGAGGCACACTAGCTATACTCGGCAACAACGTTTCTTTACGGCGATAATTTGCTTATTTTGCAATGCTGAAATGAATTAGGCGTTATTTATTTTCAGACAAATAGTTGCTAGATGTCGTAGGTTAAATGCAGTCATTGTTAACCATGCCAGAATGCCTCGTCTTATCCAGCGTCACCTTTTCAGCGCGCTCGTTTTCTAAAGGAAACATGTCGTAGTGGGTCCGTGTGCGACCGCAAACGCGCAGCTTAGATTTCCAAGAAAGATATGAACGCGATGTGGTGCTAAATGCACAAACATGTAAATGTTTTGCATTCCCATTTTCATAAATGTAATTCTCTAAACCAGCTAATGAAGCGGGTGGGCAAACCCAAAATCGGCCGAGAGTTGCTGCACTACGAGCACGAATGTGAGAAAGTGCCCCTTGTTGCCTTCACTTCACTCCAATGTCTTCCCACGCAGTCCCAGACTGCGTGGAAAGAATGATTGGTTCCTATGCGGGAATGACTGCGTCCGACACTGATGCATGTTACAAAATCTTTGCTGACATTGGAATTCAGCCGATGCGAGCATGGCGCAACTATTTCACTACGAAGAAATAAAGCAACCGTGAAACATTGTGAAGTACGACTTCCTCTCGAATGCCTACTTTGCTCAACGAAACGCACACGAAACAGTGAGCAACGTGCGCGATAGGTATGTTCTTCACAGAGTGCGACCGCTAGCATCTCGAAGACTCTCTTGGACGAGGCTAAGAATGAAAGTTGCGAGTCAATCGTGTTTGCGCGTATAGCAACTTAATGTTGTGCATGTACGACATGCGTACGAGAAGCAGCACTGGACAACGCAACGTGCCTGAACAGCGGGCAGACGAAGAAACGAGAGCGAGAATCGCACCCAGAAGCAGGTCCCGTGATGGCTGCAGGAGGTGGAAGGTCAAATCGTGCACGCCGGGTCCCATCGTGGACTGGGTGTACTGAACCTCCGCGAGGACGAAGTGCCAGCCATTGTACTGATAGAGATGCACCGGCTCGTACAGGCTGCCCACGGCCAGTAGGAATTCGCCGCCGGCGCCTTCGTACGCCGCGATCTTGGTAGCACCCGTGGTGTGCAGGCACTGGAACGGAACGAACTTCCCGTCCACGTACTTGTAGACGACCGAATTGACTGCATAGTTGCGGTGGTCGTCATCTGCAACAAAAAAGAAAAAAACATGTGCCACCACTTCTTCGCATGTGAACGTTTCGACTGCCTTGGAGACTGCTGACGCTCTCTCTGGTAGCCAACCAGCACAGAAACATGCCCCTGGCTTGCCAAGATTTGGCTGGAAAAAATTGTGTTTACTTTCAGGACAAATCCTGTATGCGAGCGGCGTAGAAAGACGTGCGTAATTTTTTTTTTTTGCGTGACGAACTGCGACTTTTTAACAGGATGACAGAACGGTGTAATGAAGGTGCATCACTGGTAGTACAGATTAACTTCTATGGGGATGGGGGAATGTGTGTGGATGTAGACAAAAAATATTAACAAGATGGGTGCAGTTTACGTGATCATTTTAAGTTCACATGTGTGTGGCGTATGTCAGTCTACCTAATTGTGATAAGCAGAGACAAATAAGAGAAACTGTATGCCGATGAAAGTTGAGTAATATCGCTAAGAGACGTGGCGCCATGTGTGCCATCCTCGTCCAACTCGATCTTTCTTGCGCTATATACTCTACGCCTCCTATGTTGCTAAGTTTACTAATCCTACAATTGATGTATGGATGAGTGTAATGCTGGAACTACAGCATAAAGAAATGATGAAGTGAATAAAACCGGAAGGGTAGTGTGCTCACGCTGTTCGTATTGATTAGCGATGGCCAAGAAGAATTCCTTCGTCGACGAGTCCGGTCCCAGCGTGAAGAACTCTGCGTCCGTAGCGGCGTACGTGGGAATCTGCTGCAGCGTCTTCCACGCGTTGCGGGACAGGTCGTACTTGTAGATGACCGTGCTCACTTTGGCGGTGTCTCTGGAGAAACGCTTGTTCACCACGGCCAGGAAGTCCAGGTTATGAATGGAGAACGGCTCCAGGTCGCACACTACCCTGCTTTCCACTTGGGCGTACTTGTCGAAGTACGTGGCTGCAAGAACGCGCAGGGTAAGTCGAGTGATTTGCGCCAACAGTGTGGTAGAAAGGTAGCCATAGATTATGCCGCAGTATCATAGGCGTGCTCGTTAGGGTGGGGCAAAGCGTTTCGTACTTTTGCCGATTAGGGGAAAAAGTGCTGCAAAGAACATTGAGTCCCGACCACCGAAGGGAAACCCAGCGCATGTCTCTGCGCATTATACTATAAACTGAATGCAAGCACGATCAAGAAGCACCTTTAGATTCGAAACAATGTGTTGCGATTACACGTAGCGTTGAATAGCGCTGTGGTTGCGTGGAGGATAGCTTCAAACATTAAAGTTTGTGTGAAAAGTGAAGTTCAAGTGGCGACAAGCATGTTTGAATGCCTATTCGGCGACTATAGTAAAGCGAGGCATTTTCATAGGCTGCTTGCATTGCTGCCTCAATGAAAATAGCAGTGACAATTTTTGTGTACATTAAAGATGTCTAGACTGCTTTCATGAGAATGCATCTTGGCTGCTGTTGGTCCAAAACAAATATGATTTCAATGAATAGACAACCTTTACCCTTCTCTTTTGCAAGATTAAGTTGATGAATAGATTAATGCGACATAAGCGCGAATTCTAGACTAAGTCGAAATTTCTGTACTGCGAATAGTACAGGGCTCTCGTATCAGCAGGTGGGAAATCTCGACGGAAAGGAGAAAAATGCCGGGGCATGGAATACCTCTCCAGTTGTAGATGGAAGTGAACATGCCGCTTCCGGAGTTTGCGAGTGCGAGGTTGAACTCTCCATTTGATTTCCTGCATATACAAAGACACATGCAATGTTTAACTGGTGCTGCCCAAGACACGGCATGCGGTAAGTAATGCAGTGGTACAAACATTTGCCAAAATGCCACAGAAGTCGGAGAAGCGCTGTTGATAGTGTGGTCAATGTAAATCTTCCTCGTGTCCTTGTCAAAGAACTGGAGCTCCGCTCCATTGGGAAGTCCTGCGTCAGCGGCTACAATGTAGAGCTTGTTGTTAAAGGTGAAGCCCACAACGTTTCTCGGGTCAACGCAATCCGTATAAGCCACAGGAGTCCACTTGCTTCCCTGCAACAAATGGTTCAGTGAATTCATAAAACATTGTGCACGTGTGATGGGTATAAGAGGGAGGGCAAGACATTCGCTTACCGATAATGTTCCCACTGCCAGCCTCGGTCGTATGTCTTTTGATCCCGCAGAAACACACACCGCATAGAGTTCACCGGCGTAAGGCACGAAGCTAACGTACAACTGCCGCTCACAGAGATCCGAGAAAGGAGAGAGACGCTGAAGACGATGTACGCCTGCGAACATGCGAGGTTCATCAGGTTTGTGTGCAAAAAAAAAAAAAAACAAACAAACAAAAAACACGATTGTACTTGTTAGAAACAGCGGACAGCAAGAATTCGAGAACACGGTAGAGTTTTTGTACTTGGAGAATTAGGATGTTCTTTTCGGGGATAAAAAGACTTAAGCCAACTTGAACAGATTTTTCTAGGCCTCGGATTAAAGCGGAACAACTCTCTTCACAGGAACAGAACAATACGATATTCGATCCTGTAAACAGGGTAAGCAGGGGTGGTGCTCTCCTAAAATTTTGGACTGACGTCCCGTAGCCCCCCCCCCCAAGAGGGAACACGGTCATAAAAGAATGGATAAGTTCCCCGCCTCCATGACCCCCCCCCCCCCCCCTTCTCCGGTCAAATAATCCGAGCGCCACCTCCGATTGTCAGGTCAGAAATACAATAATGCTCAGTAGGGAAGCAATTAGCTAAATCTGACAAGTCCTACCACATGCAAGTGTAATTTGTCAAATGCTACGAAAAAGCACAAACGCAATAAGCCGAGCAGCAGGTTTAAAAACTGCCATTAACGCTTTTAAATGCAGCGCCGTACCACGTACTTTCCTAAGAACGCGGTAGATGGCAGCAGCTGGCCAGAACACATGTTTTTATTGACAATATGGCGCCGCGCAACCGACATGTGGTATATTTGAGCAGGCGATGATACCTGTATTTCATGAATGTGCCTATCGAACACAGTGTTACTGAACGATCCATGGACCGCGAGCACTTAGTCGAAAATCTTAGCTTGCAGCTTGCCGAAATTGAAATGCTGTCAAGTATGTACCCTCGAAACGACGAATTCAAACTCTTGGGCGCACATGCTGTTAGCGAATTCGGAGACTTTTTGGACGGAAAAAGTGATGGAGTTGCGTCGTCTTTGGATTTGAGCTTCACAATTAGAACAGAAGTGGTATGTATAGCGCCGTTCACACAGGTTTCGATGTTTTAAGCGCCCGATTTTCTTCCCAGGGCGCGATAGACTTGGACGTTCATTTGCCTCACAGCTATCCTTCGGTGCCTCCGGAGATCACGATGAGAACTGATTGCGTTGACAGAGCCACGCACACTGCCTTGATGAAGGAAGCCCTGGAGTTCCTCGCCTCGCAGCCACCTGGGTCTCTAGTCGTGGGCGACACTGTCGACTGGATCAGGGAAAACTTTCCGCGATTCTGCGCCTCGCCAGTTGCCCAAGCGCCCGTCCTGAACGGCCAGCGTTTGTTTACAAGACTGTGGATCGTAAGGTGAGCTTTTGTAATGCACTGTTTTTTTATGGGCGTTCGTGCGTTAAGCCTACATGCTGCCCCACCCCCTCCTCCCACTATTTGGCCTTTCAGTCACCATATTTACAACAAGAACAAGCGAAAGCTCATCCTCGAATGTGGAAAGGAAGGCAACTTGACAGGATTTTGTCTCCCTGGAAAGCCCGGGATAATCTGCTTTGAAGGCTCTTCGGAGGAGTGCCTGAATGCCTGGTCGATCATAAAGAACCTCACATGGAAAAAGATAGGTCTAAAGCACCAGGAAGACGTGGAAGTAGCGGTCGGGCAAGAAATCGGAGACTTTAGGAAGTTCCAGAAGTTTGCCGAGGTTGCCTTCAACACTAAACAGAACGCCAGTAGGGACCACCACATGGACATGGGAGAATTCGCAAAATTCTTGAGTGAACACGGCTGTGAAAATATCTTCGAAGTGCTCTTCGGAATAGAGGCTAAGATTAGCAGTTAATCTTGCATGCTTGTTTTTGATATAAACGATTGGTCCAGCAATACTCTGCTATTTGTCTGAATTACTTTCAAACCATGTTTGCGACGTGTGCCGTCTGTGGCATTAAGTCTCACAGTCTCCCCGAAAAAAAGTGTGGTCTCGTAGATTTCTGGAAGTAGGTGTGGATAGAACACAACCATAAAGCACCGTAGCTTCATCCGCAGAGATTTTCATTACTTTTACTTGACAGCACTACCCGATCTTTGTCCCTCAGAAGCTTGCGATTCATTATGCAGAGCAGTTTTTAAATTGTTACGATTGCACACGCAACCGTACGCACGGTTCTGCATTTTGGGGGAGCAAATGGCAGTTATTCATAGCGAATGATAATACATATTGTCTTTCTCGTGGTGCACACGTCATGTCATTTGGCATGTATGATCACGCCCCCCTCCCCGTCTTCCCTTTATAGCTGTATGGCGGCAGCAGTGCTTTGTAGAGATCAGCAATATGTCGCTTACCGAGGCTGTCCTTGATGGAGACGTCGAGCGATGTGCTGCGCTTTCCACGTCTTTGGCCAGAGTCGCTGGGCAAGTTGTGCGCTGCCAAAATGGAATCCAGAAGGTCCTGTACCTCTTGGTCATATTGGTGCAAGTCAACCGGCACTGCGATGATGCAGTTTTCGTAGTGTAAGCACGCACAAATATTAAATGCACAGGTTGTCATGTGGCAACGCGTTACAAGGACGGTATACGTCGGTGCCTGGAGACATTGTGAAGTGATTACAGCCCCAGATGAACGATCCCATTAAGATTTAGTAAGGGCATACTTCCTTACTAAAGTATTGAAGGGCTATGTTGAGGGTTGAGGGTGTTACGCTGCGAGGCTCGCTAATGCGTTCACATCCTATTCCCGCCGAAATTCGCCGTGGTTATGAAACCGTTGACCTTAACTGCACCAGGGTGGTGTTTCTTACTACTTAGAATGTGTCTTGCCGTGGTTTTCAAGTCTGAGATCAAGGCAAAGGTTTTTTTCTGGCTCTAATTCTGAGCATCTACAAACCAAGGCATCTGAAAGAGCCGATGTCCCTAAATTAAGCTACATAAGCGTGAGCGATCCTTTTGTGGAGTACATGATGTTATTTATCTACGTATGCATGCTAACTTTTTAAGAAGCCCTGAAGCACTTTTTTAAGTAACTACGGAATGACTTCAATGAAAGAGCTTATTTTCGCACGAATTCAACGCCGCAAAAATTTTAAGAATCTGTCCAGTGCGAGTGGAGTTAGAATGCAATTGCAGCATGCGAAAAACCTTTTCTCGCCACAACGAAAGCGCTGGAAGCTAAGCAGAAAGGGATGGCAGGGCCACTGAAAAACGTCACGCGCGCCTCGTGACCTTGAGCACTTGACCTCGAGCCTCGTGACCTTGAGAATGCGTGGCTTTTCCAGTGATCGCGTGCGCACGCGTGGACAAGTAGAGGCCTCCCTCGGTGATCTCTAATGAGTGAGCGTGCCATGTTCCAATCAGCCAATTTTTGGCTTGCTACGCGCGATTTTTGGGTATATTCCGTGATTTGTCGAGAGAACAGAAAGGAATTTTTAGCCGACTGATAATTGATTGCCAATTATAGGTCGCGTGCTGCGCTATAACATTTGGCTCGCGTGTTGTCGGGAGCCTCTACTACCGATTGGCAGCGTTTTCTGAACATGCTCGAAAAGTGTTGCAGGGCCCCTTTAAGCGCATGAACGTGCCTATAAGTTGTGGACGTTGCTTTTCCCCGACAGGATATGGTTCTGAACGTGGCGAGAATTGTTCAATTTAGGGTAAATAAACTACACTAACTTAAAATCGTCCTCATGCCACACTTGGCAGCTCTTATTTCAGGCATATACGGTATCGTGATATCTCGTTCGTCTTTCATCTGTGCCACACAGAGACTTTCCTTCGCGAACGGGCGGGATACCGATCAAATTTCATGATCGCGACTGGCTCCCTCACGCAAGGCGCAGAAAGGAGCCAATCGCTGTTGATAACCAATTCTGATGGGTCCCGATCGCAATTATCAGCGGGATAGGCAACATCGGCATATCATTTATGAGACACTTTGAGTGATTGATGTGTGCGAATTAAAATAGTCATGCTGATCATACGTGACGCGACCGCAATGTGCATTTAACAGATAATTAGAATCGCTTCATCATTGCAACTAGAGTGCATCGATGCGCTCCCCGGAGTGAAGGCGAACGAGCACATCGAGTCGCTAATTGCAAGCGACAAACGCTGCCACCTTAACACAACTTCCACAAACGGAAAAGCGATATTCGGTTATGTCCAATAACGCGAACAAGTTATCTTCCCAATGCAACAACGCCAATAAAGGGCGTAATTATTTGCGAAAGCAGTACTTTCCGTGCGCGTATTTCAATATCTATTTTTCGCACTACCATGACATTGACTCGATGAAATTTCCTGAAACTTAGCATGTTGGGTGTATGGCACCCAGAGATTATTTACTCCATTTTTACCGATTAGGAACTACGTAGGATCGAGTAGACTGCGTCAAATTTCATGACGTCACGGTGTTCGGTGCGGCAATCTCGAGGCGGTGTCTTCGCGCGCATTTTATTCTCGCTTAGCACGGGTCGCCTGCGATAAGAGGTGTTTTGGGGACGGTGAAACTGCACTTTGTGATAAGCCAAAAATCGTTTTCTCTTTGGTGTCCCTTTAACAAGGTTAAGTGAAATAGAGGCCACCAGGGAAACTTGGGCCTTGTATCGTGCAAGGAAACATTTCATTGTGCAAGGGTGAGAGGTAACGTTAAGTGCCAACTTTACTGCCGGAACTTGTCGAACACTTGGCTATGCTCACCGGTTTCGTTGATAGTCGTTTCCGGTGTAGCTACTATCGTACGCAGACCGGGAATGACATCCGTCAGTAGGCGGGTCCAGGAGGCGTGCGCCGAGGCTGCCACCGCAGAAACGATCAACGCGGTGGTCAGCTGCCAGCCCAGCGGAAACGCCATCTGCAATGGGCCAGCACATTGCATGCGTGCGCACATCCCCGAGAACGGTCCAGGCTTGCGTACTACGCGGGTTCAAAGCGCGCGAAAATGCCACTGGCGGCTTCCGGTGAAAAGCTGGATCACCCATCGCAGGTTAGTTCGTCAGACTGAAATTGACTGGCTCTGAATGAAGAAGACACGCCGACTAAACACTGGAGCGTCACAAAGGTGGAAAAAAGTGCTATAAAACTTGTCTGCGCATGGCCATGCCATAGACGAACCTATCAATCTGACAGCAGGGGAGGGTCTACGTGAACGACAACTGTTAATCTTTATGAAAGTATAGTCAGTTGGCATGCGTTGTGGATATACCATGCCTCAATCATCAGACGAGTTTCGTCATTCCTATGCCGCTATAAAACAGCAGTGCATTCATAAAATTGCGGCGTGTCAATGTAAAGAAACCGACTATACTGCAATCCACAGTTTATCGCATGAATGCACACAGTGGGTGGAGTAGTGCTTGAGCGACGCGTTTGAGGATCTATTTTTCTTTTTTTTTTATCTCCCTCTCCGGAATTCAGTCTTATGCCCAACCGGTGGTCATACGAAGGCTGGCCGAGCAGGCTATCCATCCGCTGCTGCTCGTACTGTCTCAATACTGCATCACTACCTGATCGTTTCGGTGCAGAGAATGGAATGGTTGTTAACAACCTCACACCATAAGAATTGAAAAGCGTCAGTAGTCTCCGATTTACGAAAAACAAGCTACCGAACACACAAGTTTCATTCAGTACTGTCGCCATGCTACACGCGCCCACGATTCACACCTCTCGAGTGCATGACATGCTCTGACATCAGCTACAACACTGCACTTCATATGCACGGTTTAAAAGAACGGTAACTAAATAACCACCGTAAATTTTTTTTTGACCACAATAGCTCGAAGGAAACTTATGAAAGAAAAAAAAAAACGCCACCCTTACCTTGCAGCCTTCGCCGCGCGTCTGAAGTGAATGTTGCTATTCTCAAGCCATATATAACTTCGGTAGCGAATCATGTTTGCTTCCTATTGGTTGGTTCCGTGTCTGCATTGTGAGGGTGTATCGCTCGCCTGAAATTCATCGCGACAACGCCCACTTCTTTCAACGTTTGTCTCTGCGTCCTCGCTGTTCGAGCCGTCGTGCGAAGGTTTTGCTTGCAATGACGCGAAACCGGCACCAGACACGAAGAACACGTAACGCGTTGCCTGTTGTGTCTGCCTCCTGTTTTATCGTGTAATTATATTAACTAGCTTATTGTAATGCGCTGCAATTGGTTACAGTACCGGCGTTTCCACTGATCGCTGTTTACGTGTACGCGCAATCATCAGCTGCGTGCTGTATCACCGGTTTTCGTTCGTACTGTGCGAGCTATAGTTGAAAGAATAAAGGACGCCAGGACTTCGTAATTATTCTTTCCGCCTTTACGGTGCAGAAAAAAAAAAGAAAAATCGCCGATGGTTACGATGTTGCCTAATGTGAATTCTGAGCGGAGCTTCGTGTTGGGGCGGCCCCGCCGCGGTGGTCTAGTGGCTAAGGTACTCGGCTGCTGACCCGCAGGTCGCGGGATCGAATCCCGGCTGCGGCGGCTGCATTTCCGATGGAGGCGGAAGTGTTGTAGGCCCGTGTGCTCAGATTTGGGCGCACGTTAAAGAACCCCAGGTGGTCGAAATTTCCGGAGCCCTCCACTACGGCGTCTCTCATAATCATGGCGGTTTTGGGATGTTAAGCCCCACATATCATCATCATTCGTGTTGGGGCGAGACTATGTTTTGGCTTTTCGCAATGTATCGACTCCGCCATAAATCATAATTTTTGTGACGCTGAGCACCAACCACTGCACCATTGTTCGTCTTTCTGCGGATAAACGATACTGCATGCTCTTTGTAGATGATGATGACGATGAAGCATTACTGCTGACCACACACTGGATGCACAGTGAGCGTTGCGGGGTGACTGGCTATTGTTCTGCTCGTCTACCATGCATAGATCAACGCCATTCCTTGCTCGACATGGCGCTTTTATAGGGCCTCTTTAAGAGGGATCAAGCACTAGCGTCGCAGTGCAGTCAGTGTCTATAGAATACTCGATGGCCATGGTCCGAGTTCTAATCCCATTCGATCTTGGATATTTTTTTTCTCATGTCTATCGGTTACGCCACCGACGGTATGTAAGGGTGACGCCGCAGGAACGGTTGCGTAAGAGAGAGAGAGAGAGATAAAGATGCAAGTAAAGGCAGGGAGGTTAACCAGACGCATGCACATCCGGTTTGCTACCCTGCACTGGGGAAGGGATAAAGGCTGCGCTCTGGGAAGAGGCTGAGCTATATACATTCAACGACTAAAAACCTCCGGCTTTGAAAGCAACTGCCGAGCGTCCTCTGTGAAATCGCCGAACATGCATAGGCATTCTCTGGGCTCCTGCTTTTTTATTTTGTCTAGTTACCCTGATACCTTCATTGTGTCGATCGACAGGAGGCATTACAGAGGGAAATGTTAAAAGAGAATTATGTGCTTTGGCGTGAATAGCAGCAGTTGGGTGGCGCAACGGCACACCTGTGTTGTGCCGGGCAGCACGAGGCGCCATGGCTCATCAGCTTATCCGAACGTAAATGAAGGGGCGTGCGAACGGTAAACATTTCTGAACAGTGAGTTGAATATTTTCTTCTGAGTTAATCCAAGTTGCTATTCCTATGGATACAAATCTTTTTGGATAATTTGCGAGTACTCGAGGATCTCACTGACCACATTAAGCAAGCGCAAAATCAGTGCGTGGGTATACGTAAGGAATGGCAACAATGCAGATACCGACGGGGATAAATAGAGGCACGCAGTAGATAAACGTAGCGCTGAGTTTCAACAAAATGTTTATTTTGCATGTGCACAATTATATGTGCCGAACGCTCGATAAAAAAAAAAGAAAACCCGCCAGGCCTGCGTGCAGCACAGTCACAGCGAAAGCTAGAAGAGCGGAGAGTGCATGGACTTTCAGAGCCTTTTCAAAACACTCATTGGGTAACTACTGAAAGCACATTTGCTTGGTACCCACTAGGGTAATAATAATAAACTTTTGGGTAGTTGGTCGGCATTAGCTAGGCTATTTTTCGTCATTCTTCTGAGAAGCGTGGTATCCGCTGAACACTTGCAAGGAATTTTGGGCTAATTTGCATGCAGTGGCTGACGACGATGAGGAATTATGGCTGAAATGGGTATGTGCCGCACTTATTAGGGGAACGAGAACAATTAAGCTTTTGTGATGATTTGGAGCATTGGACGGCCCACTCGTTATGCTAATCGCATTGTGCGACTGGTTGTTCATTCGCTGTTGTAAAACGTTTTATAAGTCGTATTAACGCGATTGTTTTCCCGACATCAAGCCTGCCTAAGGCAGGTTTGACAAGTCACAAGCACCGGTGCAGCTCGGTGGTAGAATACTGGGCTGGCACCCAGCGGACCTGGGTTCGAGCTCCACTCTCCACTGTGCCATTGGTGCTTAGAGGTCATGCCTGCCTAAGGCAAAGTATTAAATGCGAAACATTTTTAGCGAACTTCGACGACTTAGAGCGTATCTATCTATCTATCTATCTATCTATCTATCTATCTATCTATCTATCTATCTATCTATCTATCTATCTATCTATCTATCTATCTATCTATCTATCTATCTATCTATCTATCTATCTATCTATCTATCTATCTATCTATCTATCTATCTATCTATCTATCTATCTATCTATCTATCTATCTATCTATCTATCTATCTATCTATCTATCTATCTATCTATCTATCTATCTATCTATCTATCTATCTATCTATCTATCTATCTATCTATCTATCTATCTATCTATCTATCTATCTATCTATCTATCTATCTATCTATCTATCTATCTATCTATCTATCTATCTATCTATCTATCTATCTATCTATCTATCTATCTATCTATCTATCTATCTATCTATCTATCTATCTATCTAGCCGCTTACGTTTGGGGGCTCTCGTGGTCACCCTCTTAACTTGCTGTGAACTATAATTAGCATGAGAGAATAAGGAGGTTTGACGAATATGACGCGCTGGTCAAGACATGAATGATGCCACAATCCCGTCGCGTACGTCGTCAAACAATTCCCGCCCGACAGTGGCACATACCCATGGGCGAGTGTGTGCCGTGGGTATGCGGGTATGTGCCACAGGCGAATGACACGTATTATCTACTTAAGAACGACGAGAACACACATGGGCAATTTTAACGCGTGAGCGTTAAAAAGTGCCTGACAAATGCAAAGAATAAATGTCAGGGTCCTGGCTGGGATGGAACTCAACCATTCTGCGTGGTAATGAAGAATTTTACCACAGAGCTACGCCAGGTCACGGAGCTGCTTTTCAAATAGACGCCAATCTTCGTGAAACGTCAATAGTGGTTGCAGTGCTGCCCACCTTATTTTATAAACATTACATATCTACTGCTTTGATACAGCCGTCACGTCGGGTTAACGTCAATTGTTGTTAGCTACCACGCGCTGAAGTTTATTTGTGTAGCAGCGTCCAGGGCCAGCATCCTCGCGAGCATCAGCACTTCATATAAGCTTCTGGTGTTGCTAATACGCATGTTCACCTTGGCTTCGTTGCGCAAGTTCGAAAAACTGGTTACATAAACATCTGCAACTTTACAATATAAGTCTGTGCGTGCAACACTTGTACATATATGTAGCGTCGTTTCAGGACGTGTCGCTCAGTAAAAAAAAAAAAAAAATGCAACCCGGTCACCTTCTCTCCGCGTGCTTCGCATAACGTCGATTCATAGGTACGTGGGATCTGCCGATTCTTTTTTTTTTTTCTGATTTCGCGCGATGTGGTTACGAACACCGGTGGTGGCGAGGGCGGTGGACAACATGCAACTGCGCGTGACCCGAAAAGTGATCTCATAAACAGCTTTCGCGGTAAAATTAGGAGACCCTTTGCACCCCAGGTGGTCGAAGTTTCCGGAGCACTTCTCTACGGCGTCTTTCATAAGCATACGATGGTTTTGGGACGTTAAACCCCTGCTATTACTAATATCAAAGCACAGAAGTGCATAAAGGGCAATGCGTGATTTGCCAGCCTATTGTACGGTGGCGCCATTTCGTGGCTGTCGATACCAACTGCGGCAGCCACGGCTCCTCCCTGAACACACTACCCCATATTCTAGTACGCTATAGTAACACACAGTGACGTGGTGGGACACGAACACAGCAAGGCGGGGGCTTTCGGGAGCATTCCGAAATGAAATAAAATGCTGTCGAAACAAGTCAGTCGATCATGGGCCGGGGACTTTTTTTTTTGCTAGATTATTGGGATAGACGGTCCTCTCCTCTAGCCAAGTTTTCTACCGTAATGAATATGAATGGGTCCTTTAATTAAAAGTGCATGTGGTGGTTTGGGCTAGTTGGTATTACATGACGATAGTTATAGCGTGAGAGCAGAACGACGACAAAGGGACGTTGAAATTCGTTGCCCACTTGAACTAAGCGTATAGCTGAGGAAGCAATCATCGCACGCAGGCTTCAGGAGCAATCTATCTGCATTGCTGCTGGTTTAAGTATATGTAGCGTACGGGACTTTAGTTCATAGTTAATTTAGACACCATGCAGCATGCCAACCCAAGTGAAAAGGCAATAAGAAAGCCATCCGAGTCCTTCGTGATTCCAGTTTAAGCAGGGCCAGAACAGGGAACGAAGAGCCAAAATCTGAGCCACGAATCACAAATGATTTGAAAAAGTTGTTTTATTTAGAAAAAAAAAAAAGAGAGCAATTGTTATTAGCGCGATGGCAACGAGAATCACTCGCTACACCGGCTAATTGGTTGGCTTGATGTATCTATTTCGCTGTACTTTTCATTCTGAATTCATCGTGAGAACGGCACGCCTCCTCGTTATAAGTTCTCCAAACTAAGCGACAAAAACACGCACCCTGTGAATAAGGTAGACATGTTTATCCCGCCTGAGAACAAATTGAGCCATCTTACTTCCCGTGCGCTGAACACTCGCTGTGCACACACAGGGCTAAGGGAATGAAGAAAATGCAAATAAAAGGAAGAAAAAGTGGTTTATGCCGCGTTGTTTGAACGCCCTTGGCTGCACAGTCCGCATAAGCTAAGTGGCCTGCGCGTTCAGCTTAGTTAGCACGCTGACAGTCTTAGTTATAGGTGAACTGCCGCTAATTAAGGAGTGCTTGAAATGAATTCAGCAGGCTTTCCCGAAGGCATGCCCATTTATTAGTTCTTTCTCCGCGTGACACTTTCCCATTCCGCGGGCATTAATCGCGCTTGTCTGCAGAACCAAGACTTCCACGGCGGACGTCGTCTCCCCCGTTGCAGTGTTAATTTACTCTAACCACGCCCTGTCCACGTAGTGCCTGTACACATGCAGTGTTGTGCGCTCATGTTCGCGCAGAATAAATAATCTGTTGGAAACCACCCAGTGCAATTGAGTGTAAGACTCGCCGGTAGGGAAACCAAGGCGGCGTAGGCGGCGTTGATGCTTTCTGCTGGTTATGCTGATGATATAAACGCTGTCTGCTCAAAAATATTGGCTTTGCATGCTGCGAACGACGCAGCAATATAGAAGGAAAGGGAAAAGAAGAAACACAATGTGAATAGGTTGAAGCAGTGCACATGATCAGGAGAGCGGGGCCTGTTTTCGAAATGAAAGTATCATTACCCGGTGACAAATATTCTGACCTTGCGGGGAAGCGCGGCATGCCTGGTGCTTTACACTGCCAAGACCTGATTGTGAAGGCCTCCTCAAACTTAGGAGGAGCAATAAAAGTTTTTCAAGCAGCCAGGTGGATATCATTGTCGCCTCGCGCTTGTGTGCCCGTGACTGAGCGAGGGACAAGATTTGAGAGAAGAGCTGAGGGAGGCTAAGCTGCCGGGCAGTTCTTCCCGATGACGTCTTGAGCCCGGACCAGTGTTTGAGCATCAGCGGGTGCACCGCCGTGAGCCCGTTGTTTCTGGGACTAAAACTGTGGAATATGGGCGATGGAAAAGGAAATCACTGGGTACACTGGCAGCTTGACGGGTTGTTTGTCACGATGACCTTGTCTCTCGTCGGGTGGTTGGGGACCTTAGCTAGTCGCAACGGCTCTGAAGCCACAGCCCTCAGGCCGCAAACCCCACGCACCCGCAGAACAAGCATAAATCGACTGGTGTGCGTTGACTTCGTCAATGCGAATAGCATAACGATGAAGATTAGTCCCCAGA
The DNA here is from genome assembly GCF_043290135.1 of Rhipicephalus microplus. Classification (NCBI taxonomy): domain Eukaryota; kingdom Metazoa; phylum Arthropoda; class Arachnida; order Ixodida; family Ixodidae; genus Rhipicephalus; species Rhipicephalus microplus. Next base: position 288,395,443 of record NC_134701.1, read on the forward strand.
AACGCGCTCGGTTGTTCGATCCCGGCAACGCCGGTAACATTCGATGAACACGAGATGATGGGGCCGTGTACCCTATGATGGTGTTGGAAATTATTTAAGCAATATGCTATGAATTATTTACTCGTATTCATAATTGTTTTGGCATGTATAACCTTACAGCAATTATTATTAGGGAAATCTGTCATTTTTTTGGGAAAACCCTCCAAATGTCTGAATGCGCCATGGTTATGCGGTTAGATTGTCGGGCTGGAACACTGAAAGCGTATACCTGAGTGAAAACACTGTCAAAACACTGTCAAAATATTTATTCGCGTTTGTATGGTGCACGTGGGGGCCGCGCTGACCTCACTAGCATGTTTGCCTTGTGGATAAACGGGTGATGTTTCTATGAAAAGTTGACCGTCCATACGAAACCCGCCGGGTTAGCTTAAGCAAATGCTATACGCATTTACAAAACAACCAACTAGCAATGGTTCCTTTAAAGAGACTATATAGCCCACCCTCAGGAAAATATGGTATATTGAAGAGAGAAGAGGGAGGCATGACGCAGAAAGGTGAGAGCCGAATCCGTGAAAACGATTTGTGGTGGAGATTAGCGAACCTGGTATCCGTTCTGTTTGTGCCTTTGCAGAATATGTTCATTTTGGCTTAGGATGTTCTGTCACTTGGGGTATATACTATGATTGTCGGTTGTTTCAAACGATAACTTTGGTGGCGATTTTTTTTTATTTATCCCTGCGATGCCCACAGAGAGTCACGTTTTACAAAAATTGTGACAAAACACTCGCCGTTTTTGTTCTTGTTGGAGAGTTCAGTTCAAGAAAAAGAAAGTGGGAAATTTTGTTTCAGGCATAATTATTTCAATTGAAATAATCACATTGGTTAACTGTGCAACTCAGTGTAACTTCATTATAACGTGAAAAATACACAATAACTGATTTTCTATGAATGTTTGAGAGCTTTATTGCTTTTTTTAGACATTGTATTCAATACATCAAATATGATACACACGTCCAGCAAAGTAAGCAAAAGCACACCCGACGAGGCAGAGGAATGCAGCGGCAGCAGAATACCCCCGCGTGCTGCAAATGTAGGCTATGCCGAGAAAGTGGGGCCCGGCTGTACAGCCTCGCAAGCTCATAGGGGCGTTTTCGTTGCCGTGAGAGATGCGCGCACCCTTATTGGCGACGATTGAGCTGGCGGCTGAGCGCGCCATGCGATGCCGCACGTACGAATCGCGTGATGGATGAGGTCGGCGGGGAAGAGTGTCGGCGCCGAGTGGGCGCGCTAATTGACGGCGCTGCTATCGCTCCTTGCGCGCGCTATAGACATTCGCGACTGGCGAGCATTGGAATGCCTCGCCTTTTTTTATGGCATTTTTTATTTCTTTACTTACAGAAGTTCAAGTAGAGAAATCGACAGCCTTACCGTAATTGGCCAGAGCCATTCTTGTGTTTCGTATAGTTTCCGAGTGAAGGAGCTCGGAGGTTTATATAGCGTTCATTAGCCGTGCTCCGATGCTTTGGCATTTCATTTTAACCGTTCTTGGTCGAGCCTTCCAGTCTGGGGTAACGCTTGTGGGCATCTCGGATAGGTGTGCGGCACAAACGTCTGGTAAATTCCTCTATACTCACTGCTTTGATTGATTGATATGTGGTGTATAACGGCCCAAAACCACCATATGATTATGAGAGACGCCGTAGTCGAGGGCTCCGGAAATTCAGACCACCTGGGGTTCTTTAACGTGCACTCAAATCTGAGCACACGGGCCTACAACATTTCCGCCTCCATCGGAAATGCAGCCGCCGCAGCCGGGATTAGATCCCGCGACCTGTGGGTCAGCAGCAGAGTACCTCAGCCACTAGACCACCACGGCGGGGCCTATACTCACTGCTGACACCACTAACAATGAAGGCATCTACCTATAGTTAGCCCAATGAATGGCGTGTGTGTTATTGTGGTCGCACCACCGTCACAAGATACTTTGCGCTTATTAAAGATGGTATCTCTACTCAAAGATTAGCGAAGAGTGTTGATTAAAGAACTAGTGTAAGATATCGAAGCATCCTAAGCGAGGATTTCTGTGTGCGTAAGAGTGGTGTGGTCAATACGCAATAAAAGCATAGTGTCACCTAAAAGCTCAGCATAGAATGTTTAATAAGCAGCGATACAACATATCTGAAAGACTTGCAAAACATATAAATGCCTCAATCTGACGACCAACTTCGCTGTTTTGTCGATGTCTGCAAAACGGAGCTGGTTGAATTTTGTTTCGCTACTCAGTTCCTGGTGCTTTGCGTTGGACTAAGCCAACCCTGATATTTTTGCTGCCCATTTGTTATCACTTATGTGATGCCCTGATACTGACAATGCGCTGAACAGCACCTTTTTATTTTTTTATCTTTATACTTCTTTTTTGTTGAAATCAGCCATATCATACAATCGAAGTGACTGTAATCAATTCAGAAGGGATGGCAAAGCGCAAGTCAAAAACAGGTGATTTGCTCAATAGCAGCTTTCAAGCTTGTCCCTTCAACCATGAGACGTAAGTCACATATCGCGCACTATCACTTAATAAGACGGCTCAAAATAGTAGATACTTTACCAATCCTAATTTCCGTGGCCTCTATTACAGTCTTCATTTGCTCCTCCTTTCGTTTTCTTTCGCGAGTCGTCGCAGATCACGAGATGCAATCTGGAAATCGTATTCCCCCTAAATGTTCTGCCGAACTGCTTGTCCCCGATGTGCTGTCATTATTACGTCACGGACGGTAGTGGAAAAGTTCAGTGGGTCTTCCGAACAAGACAAAAAAAAGTTATGGGGGGAACTGATCGCCGTGCCTTTTTATTAACGTTAGGTGTCCAGAAAGAAAAAGAAAAAAAAACACCCACGCCGTTGCTTATCTCGCGACTCTACAGGGAATGTCATTGCCAGTTTTGCTCGTTAGTTTCTGGCACTGGAATTCAGACATTCTTGCATGGTCTGTGATAGGCTGTGGTTTGACTCTTCTGTCTACCCCAAGGAAAGACCTATCATCAGCCAAGAAGACCATGTTAGGTCCACAAAACCGACCACCTTCGCCGTTTCTTATAGGCTTTGTACGGAGTGTAAACGTCTTACTTATTACTTTTTTATTTCTTTATATTTGTACTGTGTTACTTCACTACGCTATGTACTATGGTTTCTACTATGCTGTTTGTATATTCGCTTTCAGTGTTGTAAACTTTCCCATCATATAACAAGCCGCAACGGCTCATAGTTTTGAAAATGAGTAAATAAAAAGTAAATATTTAACGAAGTTTTTGCTCTCTCACTCAGAAATGGTCACTGTTGCGATGATGTTACTACTGGGGCGCTGCAGGTGACTCGTGTGGCAGTGTAACTGAATTATCATCATCATCAGCCTGACTACGTCCACTGCAGGACAAAGGCCTCTCCCATATTCCGCCAGTCAACTCGGTCCTGTGCTTGCTGCTGCCAATTTATTCCCGCAAACTTCTTAATCCCATCTGCCCACCTAACCTCCTGTCTCCCCCTAACCCGCTTGCCTTCTCTAGGAATCCAGTCAGTTACCATTAATGACAAGCGGTTATCCTGTCTACGCGCTACATGCCCGGCCCATGTCCATTTCCTCTTCTTGATTTCAACTATATATGATATCCTTAACCCCCGTTTGTTCCCTAATCCACTCTGCTCTCTTCTTGTCTCTTAAGGTTACACCTACCATTTTCCTTTCCATTGCTCGCTGCGTCGTCCCCAATTTAAGCTGAACACTCTTTGTAAGTCTCCAGGAAACATAATGTGCGGAACTTTGTGCTCTTATTCACGCTTCCAAATACACCTGAAGTTATGATAGCTCGTAGACGTAAATAATACGAACGCTCATGACAAATAATTTAAGCTACATATGCACCGTCAAAGCTTGCACGCTTTCGTCCGTTCACATATCAGTGTAGGGGAACAAACCGGATGTTTCAATTTTGGTTGACCTCGCTGAGTTTATCTCACCTCTTTGTCCCGCATTGTGTAGCTAATGCTTTGAGTGTACAATGCTCGTTGCACATGCCATACGTATGGGCGCATGGGTGTTGCGCATCCCCTCATCCCGTTGATCGAGATCGAAGAAAAGAGAGCTCCGCAACGGATGCAAACAGGCAAATGAGGCGCTGACGATGCTTCCCACGGAGGCCGGCCATTCACTCCCGGCTTTTTCGGGGTAAACGCGGGTTAGTGAACAGGTCCTTGAATACATCAAAAATCCTTGGTTGACATTCCTTACAAAAAGAAAGCGTGTTTTAAAGCCTCTAGTGGGCGCGACCTTGCTGTAGTAAATAGCGGGCCAAGCATCGGTTGACATGGTCTATGAAGTCATGGATTCGACCCCCATATACGGAACTTTTTTCCTTTGCCACCTGATCGTCAGCATTGTTTTGAAGTCATTTCCGTGATAAATACGTCGATGAAGTCTTGAAAATACGTCGATGGACGCCTACATAAAACACCTTCGTGTTAAAACAAAGCATGCGTATAGTCATGACCATGGGCATCGAAAACAACGACGTGGAAATTCCAATTGAGTGAAGGTACGTGGCATGCAGCATTGATGCCTCCCCTTCAGGTGATTTGGGTAGGCGACCGCACAGAAAAGTGTATTGAATGACCAGCTGGCACATGATAAATTGTGAAAAAAACAGCGCGAAAACGGGACAGCGCCACAACGTCATTGACAACACGAAGAGAAGTCAGCTGGTGTGGATAACTTCACATTCCTTGCGTGCCTTTAGCTCTGCTTTGCACCGGTAAACACATTCCAACCCACACAGTCCCTGCTGGCTGTTTCGAGCCGGATGTGAGGTCTCGTTATCCTTTCCCCGTTGGATGACACCAGCCCGGACCTCTGTGTGCTTAATATACTGCGTAAAAGTCGTTCCACGTGCACCTCGAATTTAGAAATATACCATAACTCTGTTGTCACAGCATTTATTGCGACTAGTCGAACGTTGAAACTAGCAGATCCATGGAGTACAGATCGGACGCGCCAGCACCGCCTCTCGGTGCAAAAGGGGCCATTTTCAGTTGTGCTGTATGAGAATAGCACGAGCCGCAAGAACGTGTTGTTGCACTTCTTCGGCTGAACGACAATCTTCTGGAGTTCGTGTGAGCCCCTGTGGCTGTTCACCAGTCGGCATGATAGAGAAATGAATCAGTCAGCCCGAGTCAACAGGCTCTTATCTATTCACATTGCGGTCCAAACATCAGTCAATATTTACAGCAAAACGGGGGGTGTCCGAGGTCATATATACAGTAAACAAGCTTTCACTTGCATAACCGGGCCTACTATGCCTCAGCCATTTTTTTTGGATGCTCACTTCTATGTTGTTTGCCTACCTCTTCGTCCATAGATGCCCCTCCCCCGGCATAAGGTAGCAAACCGGGAAGTTCGACGACGACACCGCCCGCTTCTTCGACGCACACAAAGATTGGCACACTCCTTGCGGCTATACGTACTTTGATCCCAATCCTTCCGGTCAACTCTCCAGAGCGATGATTTTGTGCTGCGGCCCTGCTACAGTTTCCGGCTTCATCACTGGAAGAAGCGGGTTGACATATACGCTATACCTGGAGTGCCTAATCTCATTGAAACATGTGGGGAATGCCAGCAGCACCAAAAGAAAGCAGAATGAGGCAAGAAAAAGCGACTTGGACAGGAAGGGATATCAGTATACGTAGCGTTTTGCCCAAATCCCGTAATACGTGTGGCGGAACAAGGAGACAAAAAAAGAAATTGAATTTTAACAGGCAGTTGAGGCTGACGTTCATTTCTGCGTCCTATTTGCCCATCCCAAACGCTTCATCTATTTCGCCACTTTGTAAAAACGAGCAGGGGAAAATAAATAATGACAGTTGATACTCGGAAGCATCCAGGTGGTGAAAGGGGGGGGGGGTTGTGAAGTTGCAGCAGGCGGTATGAGCCTGGACTACATGTCTCGCGAATTGTTCCGCCTGAACACCTCCTTAATTGTAGGTGTCTGTCACTACGTGCGATACACTGGGCTGTTCAACTCGAAAGCGTCCATGATGAGATCGAGGCTCGCGTTAAGAGCGAGACATCTTAGAGCTCCCTTGCTCACGTATTTAACGAAAAAGTCAAGGCTCCAAGTGTTCAATGATCTGGTGCTGCAACGTGAGAGGAGGAAGCTTTCTGGACCGTTCATACCAGAGCGTGATTTCATTCTTAGGAGGAACCAACAGGTGAGACGCAGAATAAAAAAAAACTGAACTCGACAAAACAAGGCTATAAGCCGCGCTGTCCATGCAGTTGCCGTATCTTTATTATTTACTCGTGTCACACGTGCAAGTCAGGCCTGTTTACGAGGGTACTTTTACGCGCTCACAAAGCACCGATAAAATGCGTGAATTCCCGCCGGGTTATGCGGCGACTGCTTCGACGGCAGTCTAGCTTGTGACTCGACCGTCGTTTTCTCGTATATGACGCCTTTAGCGGTGGATTGGAGAGAGGTGTCGTTGGGAACGACGTGTGCAGCACAGCGGTGTCCTGGAATTTCTTTTCAGGCATTTCTTTCGACGCGCCATGTCAATGGCCCTATACGCGTGTTTTCGCCAGCTGTGCGAGCGCACTCTGGTCGAACCTTGATGCATTTTCTTATCAACCCGTATTCTACTGCAGGCACGCTGGTATCTCTTGTACCCATTTGTATCTTATATCAGTGCCTCTAATGAAGATTGATTGATTAACATGGGGGTTTAACGTCGCAAAACCACCATATGTATATGAGAGTAGCCGTCGTGGAGGGCTCCGGAAATTTACCTCACCTGGGGTTCTTTAACGTGCACCCAAATCTGAGCACACGGGCCTACAACATTTCCGCCTCCATCGGAACTGCAGCCGCCGCAGCCGGGATTAGATCCCGCGACCTGCGGGTCAGCAAGCAACCTTAGCCCCTAAACCACCGCGGCGGGGTCAAAAAATAACTTGCCGTGAGCAGGACTAGCCTTCTCACGGCAAGTTATTTTTTGACCCACTTTTCATATATATATATATATATATATATATATATATATATATATATATATATATATATATATATATATATATATATATATATATATATATATATATATATATATAACCCGCACATATCTAACTCACAGATGACGAATTTTTGTGTCTACGGAAAAGTTGTAAGATCACTTTGAAAGAACAAGAGGCGAGGTTGCTTACTTAAAGAGGTTCTTTGCTAGAAAGTGTGCTTTCCTTTTACGCAGACTTTCCCGTTTCTGATGATTACAGACGGTACGTCGATGTAATCACCATTACTTCCTTCAGTTCACACAAACAGCTAGCTTCCGTCATCTGATTGTTTGTGTCTACGACGAGCGCCGTCGTTTGCAGTGTCATTTCTGGCACCAGACACACGTGACCTTGTGTTCTTTCCACACTTGTATTGCCCTCCATTATTTACATCTGCGTTGACCAAGTCGTTGGGGACGCTGCCGATACATCCTCATTGGCCTCGCGTGGTACTTTCCTTAATGCATCTTCGAGGCCGTATTCCGTGGCGTGGTTGCCTTCTGAATAGACGCGTTCGTTTTGATGGATGCCCGAGTACACCCTGCCAGAGCAATATTCAGTTTTATTATGTTATTCTTGATCTTACGAATCGCCTCGTTATTTCGAGTGTCGCAAGCTGTTATAAGCTTACGACGCAGTACTCTCAACTATAACCATGACTAAGCGTTTTTATACGGACTTGTGCCAACCCACGCTCGACAGTTGCCATGTTGCAACGTATGGTCTTTCGCTGCAGCCTCTAGACATTAAGATGGCCGCCACGTGCGACCGGAAGATCTCATTTAGCCGTCGTGCTGCGTTGCTGACCCAGTTTAATCGACTTCAAGGCTCCCTGTTAGCCCCCTTCAGTTCGTATGATTGGCTTCTTCATTAACGCATGTCAAGGATACAACCTTTGCACACTTCCGGCGGCTGCCTTGGCCGCGCCTTTGAGACTGTTCGTCCCAAGTCATGCGCTCAGCAACATCTGTAGCATGTTGTCTCATTTCAGTGAATAAGCTGCGTGAGGATCATGAGTTCAGAAACAAACGTGGTGCATGTTTGACCAGTAAACGAAGCTTTTGATACGTACAGTAAGCCGTTCAGGTATTGCTTCTGGTTGACACACTAAGTACGCGGAGTAAATGCGCTTACCCCATCTTCTCCTTGCCCGTCCTCTTCCAGCCGATAACGGTACACCCGCCGCGGTGATCTATAATGATCGTGGTGCTCGATTGCTGACCTAAAGGTCATGGGATCGAATACTGGCCGAGGTGGCTGCATTTTCGGTGGAGGCAAAAATGCTTTAGGTCCGAGTGTAGTTGGATTTATGTGCACGTTAAGTAAGCCGAGGTGGTCGAAATTTCTGGAGTTCCCCCCATGGCGTCTCTCACAATCATATCGCTGTTTTGGCGCATTAAACCCGATCAATTATTAACTTAAACGGCATCAATCATCCTCTGAAGTACGCCCTATACACACTCCTGTAGAAGGAACGTCGCGTATACGGGAGCGTCAAATTTTGATCACAGCCCAACACTGATTTACCTCCTTTAGAAGACACAGATGTCCCGACCCTTTTTGGGAAGGCGGGAAAAGCAACGCCTGTGGGTTTGAATGTCTTCCTTCGTATTATTATTGACGCCACTGTATGTAAACCTAATGTTCGCCTGTGCCCAGAGAGCTGTCCCGTCCGCCGCTTATATACGTGACTCGACCCGACGGCTTTCAAGATCGCCGCCTTCTGGTCTTCCAACGTCATGGACTGCGTGGACGTTTGAGTGTAGTGGTGTCGTGCGGTGAGTCAGCGGGCCTGGGAGGTCCCGAATTTCCCCGTAAAAAAGGTTTTCGACTCGACCAGACGGCTCTTGTCGACGCATGCGTTACTGGCTCGTCTTGCGTATAATAGTGAGCGAAGCCGTATTGTTTCCCACCACAGGGTGCTTCCGACGCCCCAGATGTAGGTCAGTGCTGTGTGCCACCAACGCGGCCTCCTCACACGCCGTTTGCTGGGCACGCGTTGTTCTCGGCACAATGCAGTGGTGCCCACGGGCGAGACGGCGACACACCGAGGCGGCGCCCCATGCGCTAAATATGCGTGCGCAGGCTCGGCACCCTGCGTGCGACCCACATGTGCAACGCTGTGTACACAGTCGGAACGAAGGGCACTTCTTAATTCAATGTCACTGCTCGTCTAACTAGACCTAATTAACTAGGCCGGGAGAGAAAAGAGAACCCACTGAAGAAGATGCTCAAGAAAACGTCGCAGTATGAGACGCTTAGCTCTGTAATGGCCACAGGCGCGTCTGCATGAAAAAGATTTGGAACAAACCTTCATTTGCTTTTACTATCACATGATACGCCTCGGTGGTCCGATGATTATGGTGCTCGACTGCTGACCCGCAGGTCGCGGGATCGAATACAAGCAACGGCTGTCGTATTTTGGATGGATGTGATAATGCTTGAGGCCCGTGTCCCGGAATTTAGGGCGCGCATTGAATAAGTCCAGGTGGTCGAAATTTATGAAGACCTCCACTACAGCGTCTTTCATAAGCATGTGGTAGTTTTGGACATTGAGTTCCAGCAATGATGATACCACAAATAGAATATTTTCAGGGGAAAAGGGAAATGTCCGTATGGCGGTAACCTAAATGGCATATAGGAATTATTTTATTGCCAATTACTTTTATAAATCTTAGATGTCTGAATTACGACTTATGAACAAATGCAACAGGCTTTGGGCCAAGTTCCCAATTCTTTAAATCAGCGTTTTCAGCCACCTAGCTCAGTGTTGGAAACATGGAACATTGAGAATTATAATTGTAAATAAAAAGTAATGTTATGTTCCCAAAACTAAGAACGAGTTAGTATAGGAAACACCAGAGACATCATCATAGCACTTCCGTAGTCTGTTCTCGAGCAGCACCAGCCTACACAAAGTTATCTCCACTCATTGCCATCCCGGTCTGTGGCTTGCAGAATAAATGAATAAATAACGAATAGCTGTCATCAGCGCGCGGTACGAGAGCCACTAGTTGCCGTTCATAGACAAAAGGATTATCCGGCCTATGCAGAAGATTGTGACCCTTGCATCGTTCTGTCTGTATCACCCGTGTACTGAAATTGGGCCCATAAGCGGGATGGGTCACTTTGGTGACGTGATAACCAGCGTGACAAAGCAGCCGGAAGCAGGCAGCATGTACCCGCACGCAGCGCCAACATTGCCTGTATGCGGCATCCGGCTACAAAGGCGTACCCCTGCTAAAATGGCGCCATTTGTCACCGGATAAGAGGAACAGGTTAGCAAGCCCTTCCAAGCGACAGATACTTTTCCGTGAAGCGAACAAACAAAAACTCCGCTGACAAAAGAGGTTTCCGCGGCGACGGCAGTTAGCACTCGGCACATTTATGATAGGCTACTGTTTCTCGATGTGGCGGCGTCAGCCTTGGGAATACAAAATGTCCTTACCTCCGCACTGGCACGTACAGCACGCATGGGGCTCGCATTTGGGCGTCGTTCCAAGCAAAATGATACAGATGCCGTATCGAATGCTGCTTTGCACGAATAACTCACTTATCGCTATGGCTGGTTGCACTTAAGGAGCTCAGTCAACCGAACCGCCCAGATAGACACATCTCCTTGCGCCGTTTAATTTATATGTCACGTACCACGCGCGTTATAAATAGCACGGCTGCCCAGAGCGCGGTCGGGTCCCTTTGTGGCCTGTGAATGGGCCGCTGCTGCTGCTGCTGCTGCAAAGAGATTTCGTGAGCCCTCTTTGCGTATGTTATATACAGCTGCTGTTTGTGCAGCCACTTAGCGTTCATGCGGACTACTCTAATGCCATGTGGCGTGTGCAGTGGCAAATGCAGCAGCCGAAAATCACGAATGATTGGGAGCAGATTACAAGTCGGCCGCGCGCCTATCGACGAGACAAAGGTGCGAAAAAATAAAGACAAGCCTGCTAAGTGGCGGCGTGCGTCTGCAGTGGTCACGTTTGTCTTGTCCGATAATCTTCAGGTTGCTGCCGCTCTTGCTTCTGCGAAACTCTCTGGACGCCCTTGTGTTGGTAATTCTCCGAAGTGTTGCGCGCATAGATGATGATGAAATAACTTTATTGAATATCTGGCGAATGGAAGGACCGGGCCTGGGGCCGCCTAGATAGCCGCTTGGAGCTGTTGCTCCCGCGCTGCCTCCAGGACTAGCTGGACGGTCCAAAGTTGGTCCGTGAGCTCTGAGCTTTGCAGTGCGGCCGACCACCGCGCCCGCAGATCTTCCGAAGAGACCACCATATGATCTTGGTATATTGGACATCCCCACAACATGTGTTGAAGGGTGGCTCTACAAGACTTGCATAGCTTGCATGTGTATAGAGGTTTCTAATATTAACTGGATGGGACTGTGGCGCTGTGATCATTCAGTGACCATGGGAATGATGGGCAGCTAGTACACAGATTTGCATAGTCTTCGTACTTGCGGCTTCGTTTATTGCTGGTGTTGGTTTCGTTTTTAAGGAGAGAACGAACCCTTTTGAACTTCGTGACCCGATTCGAAATGGTATAAGCCTAAAACAATAAGGCGGTAAAGCGCAACCGCTGAACATTTGCTGATTTTAGTTTCGTGAGAAAACAGCTCCAAGCCACACGAACACACACGGAGCCAGAAGCAGGTCAGAAGTACGAAGATTAGACAAATACGTGTACTACCCATCATTAACATTCTACCATAGCGCGCCAGAGTTCCCTCTAGTGTATATTAGGAAACTCTATGGTTGCGCGGAGGTAACTGCTGGCAGCCATATTTCGCATTTACTAATTGACACTGCCGCGAGAACAACGTATTCGAGTGTTTAAATTGTCGCATGTGGAGGTTAAACCGCATTAGTCAACAGTTAGTCTAAAATAGAACTAAAATTAAAATATTTCATAGTCTTGCTGGGAATGTGGCAGGAATTCTTCAAACAATTCTAGCAATTCTCATTTTTACAAACAGTGCATACATTCGTAAAATAGTACGCATATTGCGTACCATTTTGTTTTACTAAGTTCAGTATTAAAAATAAAGAAGGGCCGTCCCACCGACATATCAGTGAGGATTATGCGCAAATTTGAAGAAAAGATCTCGGACCTTCATATCGTATATTGTAATCAGCCTATACCGTGCAATGGAAATAACTATAATTTTTTGCCGAAGAAAGTGGAAACCGCGTAATGAAAGTAACTACAATTTTTGGTCGAATGAAAGCAGAAATTTAAAGGCTAACTTTGTTCCTTGTTAGGCACAATATCGATGCTTCGTTAATTATTATCAATTTTTTGTTACATAATTACGCAGTCGGTTATGCCTTCCTATGTATGAAAGCTGGAAGAGCGGCCTTTCAGTGCCTTTCCTGAACACTCTTTTGGTAAATGCTATAAACACACTTGCTGGGTACCCACTAGGTCACAATTAATCATACTTTTCTTGTATGGCTGGCATTCACTATGCCATGCTTGCTCATTTTTCTGAGAAGCGTTGTATCCGCTTAACACTTTCAAAGAATATTGTGGCAATACTGTGGCTGACGACGATGAAGAATTATGCCTAAGCGGGTATGCGCAGCAGTTAATAGGAGATCAAGAACAGGCATTCGTAATGGATTGGAGCATCGGACGACCCACTCGTTACGCAATTCGCATTATGTGACGCCTGGTTATTGCTTTGCTGTTGCAAAGCGCGTTATTGCTCATACAAACGCGATTACTTTCCCGACATCAAGCCTGCCTTAGGCAAGCTTGCAAACAAGTCCCAAGCACCAGCGTGACTGGGGTGGCACACAGTGGACCCGGGTACGAATCCCACTATGCACTGTGCCATTAGTGTGTTTAATCTGAGTTCTTTTTCTTATTTTGTGTGATAGTGGTTATGGACACCGGCGGTGGCGGCAGCGGTGCTCAACTATAGCGCCGTGCGTGACCTGTGTTGTGATCTCATAACAGCTTTCGCTGAAATGTGGATTTTAGCGTGTATCATGCTTCCTGTAGGAAAGCGGCTGCCATGGTCAAGATAGGCACCTCATATGTTAACTATCCCTCCGAGTACGCCTTTCGGTATAATCGCATGTATAGATCAGTACGGCATTGTTTTATTGCGATAGCAAGTACATGGACACTCTCTTCTGGATTTCGCTGCTGGCGTCAGTGTCGACGTCGGCGTCGCCGTCACTCACCGTATATGTATACGTATCTATATAAATATGAAAACGCAAGAAAGAAAAAAAAATTCTGAAAAAGACTATTGCGCGTAATCGTGCGTAGAACCTCTAAGTCGTGAAGACGAGGTGTTAACCAGTGACCCACCGAGCAGCACGTCCTTCATCCTTCGAACAGCAAGCTATTTATATCTGTCACCGCAGGTGTTGGGCGTCTCGGGGGGGGGGGGGGGGGGGAACTATGCGTACTTTGCCCCTTAGAATGGAGAAGGTGGGCGCTTGCTCGCACGCCCTTATCTCGCGGCGGTTATGAACGTACGTCTTGGCTGGCGTTGGGCTTTCACTAGAAGGTTTCTGTCGTAGTTACCGGGCGAACAATGGTCACTGCAGTTGGTGCACAGCCTCTGTTTGCGAAAAAGGCACGCTTTTCAGACACAGCGAAGTAACAACTGAGGCGCTTATTCGCGTTCATCTGTACCTGTGCGTACGTTTCGTGCGTCATTTGTGCGTGAGAAACGCGGAGCACGTTTAGATCTGCTTGCCACTCCGAGCGTGACCTTGCGATTTGTTGCTATCGTGTTCATTGATTCGCTTTTGTAGCAAAGCTGTGACTTTTTAAATTGAAAGCAGCCACAGTGATAAACAAACACTACTGATATGTTTCCATGCTTTTATCTGTCTGTCAGTCTTATCATCATGAACGCGCGAAATTTGCATTTAGTGCCATGGTTTCAAACCCAAACTAAGCAGTGGAAGCGTTAAATGATTATTTTGGATTTCAGCGCTGTTACTAACAGTTACAAAGTAATTAGTGAGACGAATTGAACTACCCATTCAAATACATGGGGTAGTTATCTGTCGTTTAGGCGTTCATAAAAAGCTGAAAAAAGAAACAGCATTTCAAAATTCTGCTCAAAACTTCTTAAGCTCAGCGTCTCGTTAAACGGTGAACTGCCTTCGCCAAAATGATCGTGCGTTGTAAAAAGTTTACCGAGAAGTGGCATAACCGGACCAGGTTACCCCACTTGAGGTCATTGCTTCGTGCAAGCACAGCTAATTGTGAAGGAAATATTTTAAACGCGCAGCATTTTAATACTATCTATCTATCTATCTATCTATCTATCTATCTATCTATCTATCTATCTATCTATCTATCTATCTATCTATCTATCTATCTATCTATCTATCTATCTATCTATCTATCTATCTATCTATCTATCTATCTATCTATCTATCTATCAATCAATCAATCAATCAATCTATCTATCTATCTATCTATCTATCTATCTATCTATCTATCTATCTATCTATCTATCTATCTATCTATCTATCTATCTATCTATCTATCTATCTATCTATCTATCTATCTATCTATCTATCTATCTATCTATCTATCTATCTATCTATCTATCTATCTATCTATCTATCTATCTATCTATCTATCTATCTATCTATCTATCTATCTATCTATCTATCTATCTATCTATCTATCTATCTATCTATCTATCTATCTATCTATCTATCTATCTATCTATCTATCTATCTATCTATCTATCTATCTATCTATCTATCTATCTATACCCAAAAACGGTGAGAACAGACATGAGTAAATTTAAAGCGCCAGCAGCGTCAAGAAAAAGGTGACATCGGCAGCGTTGACCCCAGGAGAGCAAAGAATGAATGTCAGGGTCTCAGAAGGAATCGCACCTCAGCAGTTTGCGCGGCAATCAAGTGTTCTGCCACAGAGCCATGCCTGGTCTCGGAACTACTTCTCAAATAGACCCTAATACTCGTGAAACATCGATAGTCGTCGGAGGGCTGGCTGTCCAATTTTTTAAACATTTCAAATGTACATGTATGCTATCCAGTCGTCACGTCGGGTTCACATCAATTCTAGTTAGGTGCAATCCGCTGAAGTGGATTTATGAAGAAGTTTTCTGGCCTACCATCCTCCCGAACATTAGTGCTTCATATCTGCTTATTGCTTCTGGTCTTGCGAATATCCATGTTACTGTTGGCATCGATTCGCAACTGTGAACAACTGGTCATATAAAACATATGCGGATGTTTATAATGTGTCTCTGTGCGTGCACTTGTAAAGTCTCTGTAGTGTCACTTCGCAACGTCTAACTCAATAAAAAATTTACAGCACAGTCACCTTCCACCCGCTTGGTCCACATAACATCGATTCCCAATTAAGGCACTTGGGATCTGCCAAATTTTTTTTTGCCATCAAACATCATTTCTCGCGTAGAGTTAACCTAAATAACCGGGTGCACCACGTCGGGCATTTATGACGCGTGGCGGGTTTGAAAATTCCCAGCAAACGCCTTTCCGTCCTCGTAAATATTTATGTTGTTTATTTTTACTCAGTATGTGTGTTAGAAATACTCAAGGTTCACTGATGAAATCGTAATGAATTTTTATTTACTATATGTGTTGTAAATGGTGGTTAACAAGCGCATCACTTCTGTAAATTATACATAATTAAGCGTCATTAGTAAAAATTTTGGTTTTTTTCCACACTTCGTATGAATTAACTTTATTTGCTGTTTCTTTGCACGCTCAGGAGCAAAATAAGTAAGTCTGAATTAAGTTCAACCGGATTTCCTTCTTGGAATTTCTTTGGGTCCGAAAGGGATGAAGGAACGTTAGGTAACACGAATGCTTATTTAACCGTAAGCTCAGTGTTCGTGGCCTTGCCAACAGTTGCGGGAATGCCTTCATATGTGAACATCGTGTTGCAAAGAGTTAAAGCGCATGGTCTTCATGTTAATGCATGATACGCAAACAGCATACAGATTACAGAAACATGACGAAGACAAGGAAAAGAGCTAACTTTCGGCCAATTTTTGATGGCAAGCCTTCGTCCTGTCGGCCTGTTTTCTTCATGTTCGACTCTTAGTTTTCGTAAACCCGTTTTAAGAGATACTGTATCAAGTTTCGAGTGACACTCCGTAAAGTGTTGATAAGTTTTATCTCCGGCTTCTTAGGTGAATATTCGCACTGCATGTCGGTCAAACGTGAGCTTGGTGCTTTTAAGTATAGGCATGGGCTTTCATTAGCTCGCCGGCTTCGTAAACGTATCTGATTTGCCTAAGCTAAATATATGTCTCTCGTTTTCTGAGAACTTAAGGCGCCTCAAAACGAACGAGTGATAAATGGCCTTTTAATTCGAGCCATTTCATTCTCTTTGCCTCTGTTACGTGAATACGCACTTATCAAAGCAAACTGAAATAATGCGTTGTGATTTGTCATTGTTAATTGACGGCACTTCGTTTAATTGATAACCATCTTCGGCTATGCGAGAGCATTCATTATGCTTAGGTTATTAAGCGTCTGTCCATTAAAGAGACGTGGCTGAGAGCCACCCCGGAGCAACCTATAGTCCACGGATGGTCGAGTTGCGGACCACTTCTGGAGCCTGCGGTGCTTGTAAGATGCCCCGTCATCAGTATTCATTGAGGGCCCTAAAGAGCGGCAGAAAACTTGCGGAACAATTGGTTCTATTTAAGAGATTGGTGCTACTGTTTTATTTTTACGAGAAGCCCGGCCAACATCTTCGTGGCGTTATTCATAATGAAACGTCCCGCTCAGCGTCTTCACGAAAGGACCTTACGTACGGCCGTACGACTAATGAAGCTGGCGAAAGAAGCGCCGAATGAGCAACAAGTCTGCCGTCGCTAGCAGAGAGGCATCTCTCTCACACGCTTTCCTTCTGCAGGCCGCGAGGCCGCCGCTGGAACTTCACCCGATCTCCCCCGAGCTGCCGGAGTAGGCTCTACCGGAAATACGCGCTGTATACTTTTTTGCTTCACTCTCGCCCCGCTTGGGGCGCCACCTGCAACACTTTCGCTGATGCCGCCGTGGCGGACGGCTGGTGAAGTTTTCGTCTCTTGCTGATGTTTGTGGTTGGCCATTGAGTGCTGTCATCCGACAATACACTCATGATCTGCGGCTAAAAGGCACTCGGATCTGTGTTCGGTGTCGACTAGCAGTGGCGCACTTCTGCGTGCGTGTTTTGAAGTGAAGTGTAGCGGCTTCAAACCGAAGTGTTGTGTGCGAAAGGTCATCCTCGTTTCCTCGTCGGAAAATTCGCCTGGCTTTTAACAGGTGGCGGCTGTATTAGATGCACCTTCATGCGGATACACGTCTTCACGTCACCGTCACCAGCGTCACATGGTGAGTTGCCCTTCGTATGGCGTCGGCACATTCGCTCCCACCGCATGCCGGGCTCACCTGTTGCATCACTTTAAAAGGCAACCACCCTGGCCGGCTTCGTTCTGCGCGGCGCTCGATTTGCATGTTGTAGGCGCACGTGGTTGTAGGCGCGGTGCCAAAACATGTCAGCCCTCTCACCCCCCCCCCCAAAAAAAAAAAGGATAAAAGCGTGGAACGCGCGCCTCGTCTGCGTGGGCGGAGGTGTTTCTAGGAGAAGTTCGCCTGTTTGCGCGTGATCATTTCGTCCGGGAGCGCAGAGCGCTTAGCGCTTGCGGTGAGCAGCGTTTTGCATCCGAAAACAGTCGCACAGGATGTGAAATGTGTGCCTGTGGTATAGCCTAGGTGCAGTCTGGGCGGTGCCTGTAAAGATCGCGCAAAATAAAATTACCGTAGCCGTTGGAAGAATTTCGTGGCCGTTAGAAGAGAGGTTCTGGTCTTTTCTAGGCGTGTTTCTTATCTTTACATTTTGAGTTTAAAGGATATATTGTGTCCACAATATGTTTGCCTTAGTGAGGGACACGCTTAGAAGTAAATACTGTGCGTCTGGTAGCATTAATTGAACAAAATCTAGCTACGCGTTCTCATCGATGAGTATGCAGTTTATTTCGTTTAGGCGAAAGGTTTCACACCATGGGCGATGTTCACTAGAAGGGGTGGTTCGTACAGGTGGGTGTGTAGTGAATTGCTTATGCTGTGTCCACTTCGGAACAAAGGCTTCTCCTAATGACTTCTAGTCTACTCTGTCTTGAGCGAACTGATCACATTTTATGTCTGCGAACATTATGTCACCGCCACAAATATCTTAACTGCCGCCCTCGGGAGCGTTTCCCATACCACGGTATCCATTTTTTCGCATTCACCAACCATCGGTTATCTGTTCTACTCATTACGTGGTCCGCTCAGGTCAACTTTTTTTCTTTTAGTGGCAGTAAGCATTTCGGCTACCCATGCTTCTTCGCTGACTCATTTTCTTAATATTACGTCTATGATGTTTTCGCTCCATCGAACCCCGAGTGTCTTCTCGAGGTCCTTTGTTATGATCGCCGAATTTGAGCTCCGTATGCTGAAAAAAAAAAAAAACATACAATGGTTGTACACTATGGGCAGGGGTAAGTTGCCGTCCACGAGTTCAGAATGCTTTCGCTATGTACTTCAGCATTAACCCTATTCTGTGAATTCCCACGGCGCGACAGGACAAGCCTGCTTGTCTCTTCTTGTATATATAATTTTATGTATGTATTCATCTATTGCCCTGTAACCACTTTTGTTGTTTGAGTTATGCGTCTAGATAGGGGTGTGACACTCAGTCAGGCATTCGTGCCTTTTTGTCACCGTCTTAAACATGACAAATGTACACTTGTTATTTGTCGTTGTCTGAAATAAAATATGTTATCTTAAATGACTATATATATATTTTCTGGAGAGGTTAGGATGTCGTTGACTCACGAGCAGCCGCTTTGCTATGTTTGCCATTTTCCATCATCTGTTGCACTTCGGAAGTACTCCATCGGAAACACAACGTGAACGCCGACGCGAAGTGCGCTCCCCGATGTCGGCGAAGCGCTGCAGCGTTCGTGCGTCGCGCCACCTTTCAGCGGAATGGTCTTTCCCGTTATTCAAGGCAGTGTCGCGTGCCGGCCTTCGGGCTCTTACGAGCACGCGCGCATTAAGTAGATGGCCGCGAGTTTGCAACAGGGCGCTGCTGTCGTTGGGTGTATCTAGTAATCAAAGACCCCCCCTGAGTGCCTCATAAAGAAGTCGGTTGTTCAAGCACGTGAAAGCCAAGAAATCAATAAACATCTCCAGGGGCTATTAGTGCTAGTGCCGGAATTATAAAGCTTGCTTGTTTGCTATATCACTAGTTAGGTGCCTGTTTTAATCACTATACTTTATCACTACAAATGTGTCACTTTTAACGTAGGGAGCTGCGGAATGAATAATAATTAGTGCCTCGAATTGTTCCGTAAAACGACGAAAAGACACTGTTAGAAAGGAAATTTTCTTTCCCTTATATGTGTTCAATCGTTGCCTCGCCGATTCAGTGTATTTGAGTAAGCAGTAGCCGTGGCTTTTCTTCAAGGGAATTTGTATATTTAGGGTTCATTACTTGCACTGTCCTTCTGAATATAAGGCAACCGTACATTAGGTCGGGGCTAATTGCTTTCTAGGCAAGCCGCGACGTATAGATGCACTTAACAATTACTTTCAGTGAGGACAATACACTAACAGTTTGTGCATATATACGCACCCGTTTACGGGCAGCTGTTTGCTGAGATATAGTCATTGGCTTATTGAAATGCTTGTCAAGGTATTCAGCATGTTATAGAGCATAGGCGCCCGTTTCTGAGCTGAGCGGCGTCGCCGTCGGTGGCGCAACCGCCGATAGACACGAAAAAAAAATAATGAAACGAGAACACAACAAGCCAGGTTGGAATGGCATAGAAAACCGGGTCCTCAGCGTGGAAGTCGGGTATTCTTCCACACAGCCACGTTGGTGCTTGAAACTCGTGTGCAAGGACACTATACATGCGCCAAGTCGGGCGAGGAATCGCGTTATCCTATGTAATGTAGCGTGGCAAAAGACTTATGAAACAAGAGTTGTTGCAAATCGTGTAGAGGACGAGGAGCGGCATTATCATCATCGGGGATTAGAGCAGTGCAACAGGTGTTGACTGTAATATCAAGCGGCTTGCAGACGACTGTATTATTTATAAGCAGATAAACAGCTTCAGAGACCACATTAACCTCAACGAATATCTAACCAAGCTAGCGGATTGGTTCGCTAAGTGGCGAATGTCTATTAATGTTAAAAAATCTGCAGCTATGACGGTAACACGTAAACAGGATCCATCGCAATTCATTTACACCATTCATGGTTAAACGCTGACTAATGTTGTGCAGCGTAAGTACTTGGGCATTACATTAACATCTGACCTGAGATTGGACACACACATAGCTAACGCCACTGCGGCCGCACTTCGTAAACTTTTCTGCCTAAATAGACGACTGAGAATTGCACCAGAGCCCGCAAAACTCTTGGCTTACACCATGTTCGTAAGACCGGTATTAGAATGTGCCAGCCTAGTTTGGTTTCTTTACTCACTAAAGAGTATTGGTAAATTAGAGGCAGTGCAACGCAAATCCATACGGTTTGTACACAACAAGTTCAAACGTATATATTCTCCCACTAAGCTTCTCGCTTCTTCTGGCATTGATAAACAACTACTAGGGCAAAAGAGGTGTACCCGAAGTTCCTGTACCAGTTGCTACGTGGCCACTACAAGGTACACGTGTCTAAGTGCGTCACACTTTCACAGTCGCGCCCTACTCGTTATAAGAACAAGTATAGTCTGCAAGAACATTCCTCAAATAGCGGCATTTATGGGAACTCGTTTTCCCCGCTAACAATACGCGAATGGAATATATTGAATGGAAGCCCCGCCGCGATGGTCCAGTGACTAAGGTACTCGGCTGCTGACCCGCAGGTCGCGGGATCGAGTCCCGGCTGGGGCGGCTGCCTTTCCGATGGAGGCGGAAATGTCTATAGGCCCATGTGCTCAGATTTGGGTGCACGTTAAAGAACCCCAGGGGGTCGAAATTTCGGGAGTCCTCCACTACGGCGTCTCTCATAACCATATGGTGGTTTTGGGGCGTGAAGCGCCAGATATAAATCAATCATCAATACCATGATTACAATGTTTGGACGTGTCATCCATCGTCCGTTCACGTCATTTAGCACAAAATTTGGTATATGTCAATTTAAATATATATATATATATATATATATATATATATATATATATATATATATATATATATATATATATATATATATATATAAAATAAGGGAAAGAAGTGTATACCTAAGGGCTCGTTTTTCCGTGTTTAGTTAGCATCGAACGCGTAATTCGAAGGTCGTAGGTTCGATTCCTGCTCACAGCTGGTAATTTTTTCATCCACTTTTCTTTCTTCTTATTTACATTCCATTGGTTTTAATAACTTCCCCTGTACATTCCTTGGCATTACTGTCTTTTATATATATATATATATATATATATATATATATATATATATATATATATATATATATATATATATATATATATATATATATATATATATATATATAAGGAAAGATACCTAAGGGCTCGTTTTTCCGTGTTTGTACAGAATATAAATGAGCTTTAACAGACAATAATGCCAAGGAAAGTATAAAGGAAGATATTAGACCGAATCGTAATGTAAATATGAAGAAAAGTGGGTGAAAAGATAACTTGCCGTGCTCAGGAACCGAATATATATATATATATATATATATATATATATATATATATATATATATATATATATATATATATATATATATATATGAGATCTAACAGACAGTAAGGCCAAGGATCCTTGGCATTACTGTCTGATTAATATTGTGTCAAAACACGGAAAAACAACGAGCCGTCAGGTATACACTTCTATCCCTTATTATATATATATATATATATATATATATATATATATATATATATATTGTGTAGATGCAATGAGTTATCGAAAACGTTTTTGATAACTTCTTCAGAAGTGGACGCAATAGTCTGGTGCTGTCAGGGAATTTGTGCCTACAAAGTCAGTGTCTCTAGGAAAGCAACCTCGCCAAAGTTTTCTTTTTCGAGCTGATTTGCCTCATAGCAGAGCTGTGCAGCTTTACGATCACGAAAGGCGTATGTATACTAGCGCAAGATCATGATTGTGTCGTCAGCTCGGCTTTGTAACTGAGCGATTGCGAGCCAGAGCCGACTTCGCATTTGAGCGTAGTATAGCCCTGTAATATTTGTAGCGTGTCGGCCTCAAAACAGACAGAATGAAACAGCTCAAATACGTGCAATTTGCGTATAATCTCTGACGTCAGATAGTCATTATCAAAGTTCCTTTCCTGGTCTAAAATTCCGGCAGGAATATTTAATATAAAATATTGGTTTTCGGATGAGTGGGACTTGGCCTATGCAAACTGATGCGTTCCATCGATTCCTGTTTTGTACTATTTGTGAGAAAGTGCGGCACTTGTAGTATACGGAATCTTCTTTATGTCAAATGCCGTTGTCTGCAGTTTACGGTCAGTGCTCGCGATCGTCTTCTGTCTTTCCTCCTC
Source organism: Rhipicephalus microplus (assembly GCF_043290135.1). Taxonomy (NCBI): domain Eukaryota; kingdom Metazoa; phylum Arthropoda; class Arachnida; order Ixodida; family Ixodidae; genus Rhipicephalus; species Rhipicephalus microplus. The sequence continues at coordinate 288,418,071 of NC_134701.1, forward strand.
GTCCGCTGGCGCGATTAGCGTGCGGCAGCGGGTGAACGCCGCTTGTCGGGCCACTTTAGCGTTCGCACCGCAAAACTGCTTGAACTCGCCTGAAAGGTCACGGACACGTCGTCACTACGGTAAAGAGCCGCTTTCTCTCCCATTGGCCGCATTAAGGCTGCCATCGGCGTGCAGCGGTTTTATGCGGAGAGCGCCGTGCGAAGGTGCTGTTCGGGCATGTCGAGATAAAATCCAAGCGGTCTTCTTACTTTTTTTTTTTCCTCTTCAATTTTATGACGGGCCGATTTCGGGGTTCCCGTCGCCGAGTGGCGTTACCTCTGCACGGGTTTCGTCACGCGGCGCAGCTGCGATCCAACTGGTGGCTGTCATTGACGCGGCTGGCGTCGCTTCTTTCTTATTTCTTTATTGCCGATAACAAGCATGTCGCTTTCCCTGTGGCTCCTCGAAACGAGCGAATTGTAGCTTTTTCCCGGGACGCTCTTTCGGCTGCCTTTTTACAGCTCCGACGCGGCTGTCTCGCGGTTCGGATAACCTACAATCTCCCTCGCCAAGTGCTTGAAAGAGACGAGATAAAAAAGAAGACGACGCTCGTGTCCTCGCTCGCTGTTTTGAGTTTTTACGAAGCTGCTGCACGAGTCTAGCCTTTTCCTTTACGCGTTTGCCATTGATGCCGTTCGGGCCAAGCCCTGTCTAGCGTACCCGACAAGGCGGCGCTAGCGTCATCCAAACACACCACTGAGCCGACGAACAACACTCCCGCCTGCACTCAAATCGGTCGCGTTCGTTCCAAACGCGATGGCGGGTACGCTGAGCTTTGAGCGGGTGGCGGCGTTCCGAAATCCGCCTGGAATGAATGTCTGTCGCCTCCCACTTGTGAGGGTGGGAGGCGAGCAACCTTCCTTAGAGGCGACACAACATCTACGCACTGTAGAGCTCTCTACGGCACTGAGGAGGTATCGTCATGCAGAGGCAGCTAAAAGACGTTGTTATAGACTGAAAAGGTACGAACAGGACAGCAGCGCCCGTCCTCCGTGTTTGTACCGCCTTAGTCTCTCCGTCTTTTAGCGCTGCTTCAAGGATGCTTTTGTATCAAGTAGCCGAACTTGCTGTCGTGCCGCGGGTCGGGCGCGTTCCGCGAAAGGCGCTGCGCAGCTACGCCTATTCGCGGCGAGATCGGGCTGTAGGTGGCAGCATCGTTCCCGCGCAAGTGGGGATAAACGGTGCTTCGTTGCGTGTGGTCTGAGCCGATTGTCGGCAGACAAAGTGCATTGACTACAGTTTACTGTTAATATCTACGCTCTTCTCTACTGAATCAGTGCACGACTCACATGAAACGCTAACATCACCCTCGAGTTAAGCGCTATCTGCCTTTCATAAAGATGCTCGCCCTGGGTGACTCTCTTCACGCTTTCGCACTAAATCACGCCTTCGCTGTGTTCTTCGTACGTGGTTAGCTTGTGTTCCGCCTGCTACGCACTGCTGTACCGCGACTGAACTACTCATTTACATCTTTGTCATCTGCATACTACAAAAAAGAGAGAAAGAAAGATCGTAGAAGGCCCGCATATCTGTGCGATTCGTTCAGTACCACCGTTCGCACCTTATACGCGTATGATTCTTTTTTCTCAATCTGTTCACCACAAAATGTGGGACAGTCCATAGGTCTAATTGGGAAAGCTTAGTGGCTGACGGTGCTTTGCGCTACACTGCGTTTACCACGTGTACGCACATGTTCTGGCACCTGTAAAAAATCTTATATAAGAGTTCGGTAGAAAGCTTTCATCGATGAATTACGTGCATGGCAGTGCTACAACAAAGACTTGATTAACGGGACAAGCAAGTTTTTTTTTAGACAAAAAGGGACCACTCTCTTCTGTTGGTCACTAACAATGCCACACAAACGCTGAGAACAATTTAAAAAAAGATAAAATTCTCAGTGAAATTATACAGCACTATGTAAAAGGCATGCCGTCTGAAATAATTTTCAATGTCAGGGCTCTTTCAAACGTTCAAATCAAAGCACACGGTTGGTCACGGTAACTGTTTTAAGTAGAGCGTAAGTACAGAAGTCTCATAGTTTATGTGATAGTAATATTTCCACGTAGTGGTAAAATGGCCAGATAAACAGAACTAAGGCTCCACGCATGATCGCTAAACTACAGTGTCGTAGTCGTACACCTACCAACAGCGCGCAAGGGCATGACCTGGTAGAGTCTTTTTTTTTTTTTTTTACAGCCGAGTCGCTATAAAACGCTGCGTTCACCCAGCATTTAATAGTTCTCGTGTTTTGGGAGGATGCCAAGATCATTTTGCGACGCGATAAAAACAGAATGCAGCACCCACTCTGAAATTATTCAGTTGAATAGAGGGTACGACGACAATAAACAGCACTCTGGAAGGTTGCACTTGCCAATCTTAGTAATAAGCATTAGCAGCTGAGAAAAACCAAATGCTTTCGTACGTCGTTTCAGGCATACGTAAAAACAGTTGCACTCGCGCTTACATGGCCGGACAAATCACACTTTGAGAACGTGCATGACGTACGCGCACATAGAAGCACGACGTGCAGCTAGCAGACGAAGCAAGGAGCAATCCACACTTCACCCGTTTCGGCCAGTTGCCGCCAGACGGCGACTCTGCTCGATCTCGCGGCCAATAAAACTGCCGCACTTCGCAGCTACACCACAGAACACCTGGCTACACCATATAGAATCGCGAAATGGATCGAGGCTTCTTGAGAAGTGTCCTATAAGTTGTGTGTCTAGTAACAGTGGCCCCATACAATTGCAAATTCTTTTGAACGAGGATCAGTGAGAGGTGGTTAAAGTGTGTCAGAATGGCTTGTACTGTTGGCGGGTCGTCGTGATATGCAATGAGTCTATCGTATGCGAGACGCTGGCCTCCCCTTGTCTGTCCGGTTCGTGAAACCTCGATCACGGGCCTGGCATGCCGCAGGAGCCCGAATGATTGTAACATCTGGCAAACTTACGTGATAAATTCTGCCATTATTCCTATCGGTGCACTGGAGCAGATTGAAAGTGATGAGAGACGAAAAAAAAGACGGCAGTCCCAAGAAGAAAGTCACGTGATGAAACACGCAACCTTGTATACACGGGGGTGGCACTGTTTGAGCTCCCACGTCGCTTTTCTTTTCCCAAGGCCACAATAAGTCACCCATAGGGGTGGTACACATTTGAATGTAGTTCGCCGTTTTCCTTCGCTGGCGTGAGGCCGCGTAGGCTTTCCGCAGACTAACAGTATGAATGTTTTATTCAGGTCGTGAGCGGCGGCTCCGAAAACTGTTTTACGGGGGAGGACTCGCCGCTGCAAGACGCTCCCATGTGGCGACAAATTATATATATATATATATATATATATATATATAAACTCATCCCCTGATGAAGGAAGGACCCCTCCCGAAACTGTTGGGAAATAAATATATTTATTCTTGTTGACAACGCTCCCGTTGTGCCATATCCCATACCTTCACGAAGACTAACTGGCCCATGGAATTATTACTCCCACTATATATATATATATATATATATATATATATATATATATATATATATATATATATATATATATATATATATATATATATATATATATATATATATATATATATATATTTTCACTCTACCTTTCGGCCGTGGCACGGCCTTCGTCAGGATGCGCTGCCTGACGAAACGTGAAGTAGCCAATTTTCTTAAGTGTGCTCCTTCATTTCTTGACTATATGTGCACCGCACCCACAGAACTTGTTATATATATATTATATAAAGTGACTATAATGGTTGCCCAGGCGGGCTTTGATTTCATAACCGTAACTCAACACCCGACGAAATAGGGCCCAATGACAAATGCAGAGTTTTAATAATAATTGTCGGTGTTTTGTGTCCCAAAACTATCACACTGAAGGACGCTGTATAAGGAAAAGGCTCCGGAAATTCGGCTATCCGGGTGCGCTGACGTTTGTTCGAGCAGAGAAGTCGCAACGAGCCTCGCGACGGAAAATGGCCGTACGGCGCCAAGTCTGGCAAAGGCGGTACAAACTGTCGCGCAAGCAGAGCACGGGGCTTTTCGTTATCTTCCGAAGGCGCGTCGGTGCGTTTGCTCCACTACACGGTGTTATAATAAGCAGTGGGCTTCCAGCATTTCGTCTTTATAGAAATGTGGCCGGGATTTGAACGCGCGACCTTCGGGTCAACACTCGAACGCCATGACCACTATATACCGCAGTGGCGGAGGACAGATGCAGTGTTTCCGACCGTCGCTCGGCGGTCTGGTTGGTTCTCGCCGGATATTGCGGTAAAGAGTGGAATATCCGTGCAAACGCGACCTCACCAGATTGTCCAAAGGAGTGGGATGAGCTTTTAACGAGAGCACCATTTCGGGGAAGTTGGTAATTCGTATATCTTCAGTGAGACTGTGCAACAAAAATGACGCGAACGAGACACCTCTATCCTCCGGATCTTTCTTTGCTGCGCACTCGTTGTGGCTGATCAGGTCATCGCTGCGTTCTATGAGTATGTCAATGACGACGAAGCGGAGGAGTCAGTTTGTTGCGCGCAGGTGACAAAGCCGCGGGTAGCAGCGGTGGCCGAGATCGTGGCGTCTGCTCGTTTGGCGCCACCTTTGCGAGGCGGCATGATATGGGCGCTGGAACGCCGCCTCGACGACGGTGGCGTGACGGTGTTTTTATTCGTCCCTGCTGAAACAAGCTCGAGAACAAGCGGGGCCCAACCCTGCCCGACTTCCTGCTAACACGGGCGGTGCTAAACTCGTTTGTCTCGTTTTCGGGATTAAAGAGAAGTAAATGGGAGCCATGCGGGGACCGCTTGCCGGGCAGATGCAGTTTCTGCGAGACCCCCAGCGCCCCGGATTCGTTCTTAAATGCGGCGTTTATTTTTATTATTTTTTTTGCCTAGTCGACGTTCGCCGTCGGTCGCTTAGCATGCTGGTTTCAGAATATGCGAGTGCTTCATCGTCGCGCTTGTAGACGATCTCGGCCAGCAGCGTTTAAAGGATGCTCTGCTTCGGTGCGCGAAACATCCGACGTGGTATATCTTAGCACGTTGGATATCGCGCGCTGTGTTTTAGCGCGAGGGCGCGTGTTCGACTCCCGACCACAGCGGCCGCATTCCGCTGTAGTTGTCGTAATAATAACATCTGGTGAAGTACGCCAAAACCATGCTATGATTATGAGGCACGCCGTAAAAACGGGCTCCGGAAATTTATGTGGTGTTGCTTAGCGTGCGCTGGCATTGCACAGTAAGTATGCTAGGGCCTAGCATCTCGCCTCCGTCGAAGTATACTGCCGCCGGGATCGAACCAATGACTTTCGCGTCAGCAGCCGAGCGCCGTTACCGCACCACTGAGGCTCCTTGAGGGCAAAGTGAGAAAGGAAAAAAGAATCGTGCATACTTAGTAAGGTTTGCCTCGGGCTCCAAAGTTTGTCCGCGCAGGTCGCGTGATCTAATCCCGGCTGCATTTTCGATGGAGGCGAAAATGCTGCGAAATTTCCGGAGCCCTCCACTATACAGCGTATCTCACAATCATATGGTGGTTTTAGCACATTTAACCACACATATCATCAAGGTTAGTCTGGTGCATCTTTTATCGCATCGCTGTTTCTAAGCTTCACTCCATATATATAAACTTAAGAGTCTTAACGAGTGCGTACTATAGTTCCGGTGCAGTTTTCTGCCGAAGCAAAGACATTTCGCGCTACTTTCTTCACTTGTGTTTTGAACTCGATGCGTATAAATCATATTTTAGTTCCTGCGTTGTTCTTGGCTATAATGCACGTGATAAAAAGAATGATCTCGGGCCTGCACGAACACGTTATGATTGTGTAACCCTACCAGCATTAGCGTCCGCAGGGTTCTACTTCGGGGGGGGGGGGGAGGGGTCGCAGCGCCACCTTTCTTATTAATTCAGTATGAACATACTTTTCCCCCCTCCCCCGCCCCCCTTGTGCGTGCGCCTATGGTAACGCGTATATCATCGCTACACGATAATGTTGACAGTATCTGTATTGTCTTGATGCTGTGCAGTCACCCCAGTGCAACTAGGACCCTACAGCTGTGCATTTCCATTGGCCGACATGCGGGGCATCGTTTTCATTCGGGCGGCAGTCAGGCAGGAAATGAAAGTGCGTGCCCGTATGAAGCCCCGTTTTCGTTTCAGCCCTTTAACGGAGGCGTTCATTCTTTGCGGGTGCGCTATTCGTTTTTCTTGCGCAGATAACGCTACAGAGCAGGCGAAGAATGGCGGGGCCAGTGCGTCCTAATCAGCGCAAATACGCAGCGTCCTCAAATCCGTTGTCGTGACTGAGCGCTCTGGGCGGGTGGTTTCACTTTCAGCTCCGTGTACTAATTGGGCAGAAATATTTTCCAAGTTTGAACTCGCCACATTATTGCCATGCGTACTACTACTACTACTACTACTACTACTAATAATAATAATAATAATAATAACAATAATAATTTTTATATAAAGTGTTTATGGAAAATATGAGGGAAAAAGAAGAAAACGACTAGCCGCTGGACTAAGTTTTCACCCCCACTTACATCCGGCAGAAGTAGGGGTAATGGCATAACACATAATAAAAGGTAGCAATAACTGGCCCGAATCACACAAAATGCAAGCATATATATTAGTTTGAGTAAAGAGGGAAAATGTTTATTGTGGTAAAAAAGCTTGGTGGTCGGCCTGAATTCATTTTTTGGCCTGCTACTTATTGTTAGGAACGAGGAGAGGGTGGAAAAGAAAGGAGAGAGAGAAGATGTCGATGATTTGGAATGTGGCGATGAAGCAAAACTTTGGATCAATTTATGTCTCTTGTAGAGCTCTGTCTCGTAAAAAACATGTTCAGCGCTTTCAGAATACCGCGCTGATGACGATGTGGAAGTGGTTCCAACAGAACGTTTCTAGAAACTTGCTGCTTCGTACATTTCAACAAGATGGTGACCATCGAATTTCTTTGCGCGATATATCGCAGGCAGACGTGCGAGGAAGGAAGGAAGGAACAGGAGGGAAAGGAAAGGCAGGGATGTTGATCAGTTTAAGAGGACTGGTACGCTATACCCTGCAAAGGGGAAAGGGTAGATTTAAAATGGAAAGCTGGAGAGGAGAGAGAAAGCACATAAAGTCGCACGAATTCACAGTCACCATGGCACATGCACTTTACAATCGCGGTTGCAAGTCTGTTGCCTTCAGGAAATTGAGCACCGCCTTCGTCACCTTCACTCGTGATGTCCTCCCAGGCTGTGTTCATTTCTCCCGTGGGTGCCTCGTAAATTTATTTATTTATTTTCAAATACTGCAGCACAATTCAAGGCTATTGGAGGAGTTGGGTACATAAATACAACGGCAAAGAATAACAACACTATCGCAACACTTTCTTTACAGAACAAATATCGTCACCTCTTCAGCACAACCGGGTGCAGCATGAGAAAATAAATATTAACATCACTCAAATGACTCTAAAAAAGTCTGATATATTCATTTCACGAACAGAACCAGGTAAATTGTTCCGGTAAGCAGTTGTCCTTGGGGGAAAAAAAAACTGAATTTGAACACGTTAGTACGTGCGAAAAATGTGTTAAAATATGGGACCTTATTTCGTTGGTAGAGCACTAGCATACACGATGTACTTGTCATTAGATAACCGGCATGACAAATGACGAAAGAATGCAATAGTTTCAATGAGTCGATATCACACCTATAGTATACAATGGGGATAACTTCAAAGATTTCATTGTAGATGAAAGAGAATACTTATAGTCGTAGCGATGAAAAATTAAACGCAAAGAATTCTTTTGTACAGATTCAATTTTAGTTTCATCACACACTTTGTTTGGATTCCATGCACACCAAGCGTACCTTAATATAGGACGAATCGGTGTTTTGTACATCAGCCATTTGGTCGATTTCGGAGATGCAGCTGACGTACGTCTTAAGCGGCCTCATTTTTTAATGCAATAGATGTAGTGCAGTCTATGTGGTGTAACCATTGCATGTTGTAAGTGAACATAACGCCAAGATATTTGTATGTGTGTTCCCGGGGAAATGTGACGTTGTTCAAAGAGTATGCATGCTGCGATGAAAATGCGCAGTTCGTGAATGACAAAACTACGGTTCATTGGAAGTTTATGCGCATCTGCCAATCCGAACACCATAAACAAAAATACCTGAAAGAATCCTGAAGTGTGACGTGATCATTAGGAGAAGTGATTACTTGATAAAGTGCACAGTCGTCTGCGAACTTGGGACCGAATATTGCTTAGAAGATTATTTATAAAAAAATAACAGAGGACCCAAAACGTGAGGTATACCACGGGGAATCGCTGGTAGGAGCTGAGCAGTGGGATTTACACGCTATTTCGTCATCGGTATACTGAATCACCTCCGCTCCACTGCGTCTGCTGCCGCTGGGAAACGTATGGAGGGGCTTTAGGGTATATACTGTAGGCGCTTACAAAGAAAAAAAAAAGAAGACGGGAGATGTTGCGATTGGACACATGTTGTGAGGATGCCCAATATACCAAGGTCACATGGCGGTCTCCTTGGAAGATGTGCGGGCGCTGTGGTCGGCCGTGCTGCAAAGCTCCGAACTCACGGACCAAACTTTGGGCCGTCCCGCAGCGAGCCGTGGAGGCAGCGTGGGGGCAATAGCTAGCGGCCATCAAGGCCCCAGGCGCGGGCCTTCCATTCGCCGGATTTTCAATAAAGTTATTTCGTCATCGTCGCGGGGCCACTGCAGGAGCCTTCAGGTCGCGAGGACGACAGCTGCTGGGACATGCGCGAGCGAGCGCTGCGAGTCGACCCGTGACGTCAGCCTTGCTGACACTGCAGCTGCTGCGTCGGTTCTGCTCGACTGCTGCCCGCCCTGTGCACTGACTGGCAGGAAGTACCGGCGGAAGTGGCCGCCACGAGTCGCTGCCTGCACGCTCTTTCTCCATAGGCTCTTTATATTATTACTCTATGCTTTGTATTTAAAAGCTAAAAATAAAATAAACGTTGCTTGCAGTGGACGAAGGCGCGATTGATTCGGCGCAAATCGTCACGTGAACAGGTCTGTACAGATCCCGATCTTTGCTTCGTTCGCCACTACGTACCGGATGCAAGCAGGAGCGTTTACCGCTTGATGTATTACTGGCTGCCGCCATGCGGCTCTTATCTGCATGACCGAAATGGCCGGCGCAAAAAAAAAAATTGTCAAAAGGGTTTGCATGGACTCGCTGCTCCTCGTTTTTTTTTTTTTTTCCTTGAGTGATGGCTCGTGTCAAAAAGCTGACACATCGCTGTATATTCTTCCGTTAAAACGTTGCTTATCGAAAGAAAATTTCATTGTTGGTGACACTTGTTGCGTTCTATCGCTATGGGAATTTTAAGCGTGAAGAGCTAAGCGCTTTCTACGTGAAATGGTGCGTAACAGGTGCTGACAGCAACCATATGTGGGGTGCCTCGATTTTCGATCGCGTGACGTATAGCGGTTGATGACACAGCGCTGCTAATCGACATTTGGGGCGCGCTTTCCAAGTCCAGCCACGGCCCCAATACGCCTCGTTTCTATATTCGATTTTGTCAATTGGAACCGATACCTTACCCCTATTCCTTCAATTAAACTTCGCTATATATTCAAACTTTCTGGAACCACACCCGTTCCCCGACCCATTTTTTTTCTCATCCCTCTCTTTTTCCTTAGTACTTAGTGGCGATATATACGCCAACGTAAAATGGGATGATTTGCATCGCGGTTGGTTAGAATGGCTATTCACATACTATCCGGTGCTGAAATGAGCAATGTATACAGCCGAGTTCTACAGCCATGGCAGGCAACCCGCGTCCTAAATCAACGTCCGATTTCCCTTCCCCCACTATATATATATATATATATATATATATATATATATATATATATATATATATATATATATATATATATAATCTTTTAGAAGAAACGTTATAAAAATCCTTACAAAACGAGACAAAATCCTACAAATTACAACACTACACTATAATTTACCAACCATTCTGAAGGACTGGGCCGAACTTACTACTGGTACACACTTACTACTGGTACACATGACATGCGTGTCATGTAAAACATGACTACATGCTAGCATTTCCGATAGAAGCAGAAGTGTAGGCCCGTGTGCTCAGATTTGGGTGCACGTTAAAGAACCCCAGGTGGTCGGAATTTCCGGAGTTCTCCACTATGGCGTCTCTCATAATCATATGGTGGTTTTGGGCCGCTATACACCACATATCAATCAATCAATCAATCAATCAATCAATCAATCAATCAATCAATCAATCAATCAATCAAATACGAAGGGAATTGAAAAAAAGAGAAACAAAACACGAGCAGTTGTTCCGCTTATGAACACGACCAATGAACTCATCGGTCGTGTTCGTAATCGGTCGGTCGTGCTCTTGATCGGCCTAAGGAGCTTTGGTCCTAAAAAAACCACTTTAGTTGTTATGGGCGATGCTGAACTTTGTCGGAGTATGCGTGCCTCACGCTACACAAAACTGAAACTGAATGCCTTACTTCACAACGTAAAATGAACGCATCTACGCAAAAAACGGACTCGTATGTGTATATCACTGACGCGTATGACAGCACAATACATGATCACCTGACCCGTCCGTCCGTCCGTCCGTATATTCGTCCGTTTATCCGTCTACGTCCGTCCTTCCATCCGCCCGTTCTCTATACTAGTCGGTGACTTCAACGTAGACATTATGTACTTCTAGACGTATCTTCGCCCACTCGTCATCATTCACTTCGTGGAGATGCTTTTTTTTCTTGCGCAGCAAAATTATGTGCTACTATAAACGAAAGCATATGTTTACTCCATAACATTGTCTCCTGGGTAGTTTCCGTCCCGTTGAATGCACGTTTGTCTGTGCATGGTAAACGTTATTTGTTAATTCCCTACACGTATGTTTGACTTCAACAGTCAGCTACTCAAAGTTATCGAGACGCGCGCTATCGGTGAGCGTGGTGATTACTAAAATAATCGCACATGCTACAATAATGGAAATAAGCCCGTGAAATGTGACACGTGACTGGAAAGCCGTACAAGCTACTCTGAAGAAAATAAAGAAAAGAAGCCTGAGTACGCTTACTATAAGCGGGATCGACAACTCTTCTAAAGGTGATACGTCATAGGATTGTGATTGTTAAGAGACAAACAAAAAGTACACCCTATACGTTCTGAACGTTCAACGTGCAGAAGCTGCAGAATATGTGCCTTCGTCGACAGAGCGAGAAGCAGCTGCCCAGGCAAGCTTCAGTCGTATGCTGTACCGCTTAACGTTTATTCTCGGGGCGACGTGTACATTTTTGATCAGTGCGCGCGTTACGCTTCGCTTGTGCGCGAAGCTACGGGCAACGAGCAGCGCTGTCCCGGCTTAACCCTTTGAAAACCATTCGACAAGCCGCTACGTTGCAACGCGTACTCGCACGTATACGCGAGCTGTTTACACTATGCGTAGGCGCAGTCAGTGAGTGGAAGAGGGAGACTGCGCGATCGCCGCCGAGGACACACGTTGGGGGGCGCCGTAGGCGTGGGAGCCGTGCTAGTTGAGCCGCAGTTAGCGGCAGCAGCGCTGGATCGTGGAGTGAGCAAAGGGAAGCGCTGCCTGCCTACGTTGCAGTCTGACGTCATCCGGAAGGGTCACTGTCTTCGTGGCAGCGCTTTTTGCAAATTGGCTCTCACCTCGAGGCCTCTCCGAAGAAGGGAGCGTAACAACAGTACTGAAAGTTGGGCGAGAACAACAAAACGACAAATTTTGTCGTTTTGTTGTTCTTATCATGACGTAGGGCTGAATAGGCTTTCTTTAGGTTATCTCGTGTGTTCCTGCATCCACCGATGGGGGGGCGTGTGGGCTACGTGAAGATATAAGTACAGTTCGTTGTTCAAAATAGACCAGTTGTGAGTTTGCGCCCGTGTTGTTTGCCTCTTTTCCTTGTGTCCGTGTACGTGTTTGCGCAAAGAAGTCATGAAGGGAGTGTAGTTGCGAGGAATGTCGCATCGAAGGAGCGATGCAGCCGCTGAAGGCGCTACTCTCTCGAGTTAATCACGCTGATGTGATTTGGCGCAACTGTCGCTGCGTCGTGCAGAAGCGCCGCTGCGCCAGCCTTGACCCTGAACGCACCACGTTCGCGCATTTTCTTCATTTGCGTGTGTAAGTGTACACAGTGCGTTCAGATTCAGATCTGCCGGCGTTCGCGCCAATGATCGGAGGACTTCGAGAGGTTAACTGGGTGATCGATGAATTACGGCGGCCATTGACGATGAGTATATTGCGAGATCGATCGGTTGCTCTACATCTCCATTTATGTCTCGTAAACAATGTTAAGAAGAACTATATATATATATATATATATATATATATATATATATATATATATATATATATATATATATATATATATATATATATATATATTCCGGTAGACACAATAGATGTTTTTATTTTCAACGTTTTTTTTTTTTTTGCTTCCTCTCTCTGCTCGATGGACAATGGTTTAAAAGCGCATCAAAGAGTCGTAAATTGTCACTTGGTGGCGATCGGTCTCCATTCGAAATGTTGACAAATAAACAATTTCTATAAGCGGGCATATACCTGTTCTCCTATTTGTTTTACGGCAACCGAACACAGACTCTTCATAATTTACGTATGTATATATATACGCAAGCATACGCGGTAAGTCATGGTGACGAGCATGCTTACGGTGGCGGTTACGTCGTTAAGCGTTTACTGGATCAAGGTTACCTTGCTATACGTGTCGCTGCGGGGAATAAGTTGACACAAAACAGGTTGCCGGAGCTTGGATAGCCAGGAAATATGTGTTTATATAACGCCACGATCAAGTGGCACGTGTTTACGCTTTACTCTGTGTCAATGTATTCCTCCGTGTAAATGTTCGTGCTTGTTTTGGAGAGCGATTGTGTGCTTTCCCGTGGCTTGTTATTCGCTTTGTCATTATTTTGGCTGGGTAAGTGCGTGTTTGCTTTTTCGCCTCTTTCGATCTTGGCGGGGCCCAAGGGGCGTGGAAAGTGCCATATGATTCGGACGATGCCCTTCAGATGTTTTGCGCGCATCTCGTACGTATACACGATTAAACACAAAACGTGTGGGCGTAGTTTGGCTCGTTTTGGCATCAGCATGCTCCATTTTTCTGTTGCCTGTTCAATCGAGAGTCTTCTCTCTTCGTAGTACACTTCTCGTGTTTTTGCGCTGTGGAGGATTCGAGTGCCGTGACATCCTCGCAAGTAAGCGGGGCACGGGCGGTCGTGCAGCGGGGCCCACGGAGGCCGATCGGAGCCTGATTGGCCGCATGTTTCATGGCAGCCGCCGGACACAGGGAGGCCGCGAGTTCGATATCGTGCACGGTTCGGCCGACCGTCGCCGCTGTCGACGAGCTTGACGCCCTCGTCGGGGGCCTGCAGTCAGGGAACAACGCGAACGGGGCACCGTCTCTAAAGGACTGCCCTCTTCGAAATGTTTTTCTCGCCGGGCGAGTTCTTTTAGGCTTGCGGTTCCTTGCACTTTCTTTGAAGCCTCACGTGCCAGGGCAAGAAACAGTGGGACTCGCTTCGTATTGCGAAATACGCTCGTGATAGTGCAAGGAATCTATGCTGCTGTGCGCGCTCGCTTTGAGGCTCTCAGGTGCACAAGGCCGTTCACACGCTTAATAGTGCTTCTCTTTGGGTAACGTACCATGTCCAACTGGGTCTTCTAAAACTCCCCCCCCCCCCCCCGCCGCGGTGGTCTAGTGGCTAAGGTACTCGGCTGCTGACCCGCAGGTCTCGGGTTCGAATCCCGGCTGCGGTGGCTGCATTTCCGATGGAGGCGGAAATGGTGTAGGCCCGTGTGCTCAGATTTGGGTGCACGTTAAAGAACCCCAGGTGGTCGAAATTTCCGGAGCCCTCCACTACGGCGTCTCTCATAATCATATGGTGGTTTTGGGACGTTAAACCCCACATATCAAATCAAATCTTCTAAAACTCGCATGTTGAGGTGTGCTGATGATCTGTGCAGTTTGTGCACTGGCGTCCACGTGATTTGAGTGCCTGATATAGCACCGTCGGTGGGATGACGAAAAACGAACCGCTTGTTGTGCGTGTGCACGCGCCACATTTTCGGCTGCGTTGTTCGGCGCTTCTGGTGAGAGCGGAAGCCGTTGTTTTGCGGTTCATTTTCTTCTTTAGCAGCGGCGCCGTGTAAGGTGAAATCGGCTGACTGGGAAAACCTCGCATAGCGATGACGTCATCATTCCTAGAACACGCGCGCATGGTCGGAGCCGGTGCGATGTCAGGGGCCGCCGCCGAACTGGCATGCGGTCGCTGCGTCCTCTTCTTTATTGTCGTCGTCTTCTCCCACAACACATGCGCCGATTTCTCCGGCTTGCCATATTGGCGAGAGAACGAGAACAGATAGAGGGAGAAGGAATAAAGACAGAGAAAGAGAAACTACAGGGGGGGGGGGATGATTTTTTTTTCCATCGTGTATTCCAACTCGCGATCCGAACGCGAGCATCTCAATCACGTGGCTATCTGGCCACGCTATAGCAGCTCGTAGCGCAGCCTTGCACAACATTGTGGAACAAGTCCAGCGCCATGGTGTACGTCTAGCCCGAAGGTCGTGGGTTCGATACCGGCCGTGACGGTCGCATTTCGCTGGAGGCGAAATGGCCGAGAGGCCCGTGCCCTGTGCGACGTCGGTGCACGTTAAAGAACACCTGTGGGTCCAAATTTCCAGCGTCTCTCATAATCATATCGTGGTTTGGGGACGTAGAACCTCAGATGTTATTATTAACATAGTGTAGCGAGGAAGTTTGAAAGGGAACCGTGGGTGAAGAGGAGAGAGAGGTGAGGGTGTGGAGGAGGATTGTTAGTAGGGAGGAGAGTGACGCCTAGTATAGAAAGAGAGAGATCAAGAGAACAAAAGACAGAAGGATAGAAAGAAGGATGGAACGAGAGAGCAAGAAATAGCGAGATAAAGAACGAGAAAGGTAGAAATGCAAGAAGAGAGAAGAAAGGGTAAGAAAGACGGGAAGGCCGTGAAAGAGAAATAAATGGGTATACATAGAGAGAGGGAAAGAAGAGATAAAGAGAAAAAGAAGGCAGAAAGAGCAGGGAAATGAGAGGAAAAAAAGAAGAAGAAAGTGGAAATTTGCGCATTTTAAGAAAAAGGTACAGCCAGGACTAATTAGACACTCACGCCGCAAAGTCATGACTTCATGATCCGCACTTTTGTTTGATGGCCAGCGAACGGGAAGAGAAGTGTCTAGTGAGGTTATTCTTATTCTTCATTGTTGTTGGCCGAATGGCAGTGCATGTTCATTTAACAATCAACAGAAAATGTAAAAAAGGTAGGAAGATTACCTCGTTCGGCTCCTTCTTCACCGAGCGATGATTGCGACGCGTTACAACCGGCGTAAGATAGCCGTGCCGTGCTGTAATGCTAACTGCCGAATTTTTCTCTTCTTTTTTTCTTTTTGCGTAAGTTTCCGCTTTCGTGTCAATACACATTACTCGAAATTGGGTAGCTGCGTTTCCTCCATGAAGTCTAGGAGTCTCGGACCGTAAATCCATCGTTGAAAAGTCCAGCGTCCTGGTGTGCTGGAGTCCCGCGCACCGCAGATGGCGTCGATGAGCCGCTTGAAGCCCAGGGCATGTCCATTATGTTCAGCGCTGAACATTGATATCGCGTTAACGTTTAGCCTATCGGCTGCACCTGCTCATTTCTGCCTCATGACATTTAGCATTGCCGTCAGTGGTTTGTTATATATATTGAAGATGAAGCTGCAGTTCAACGCGTCATTTTTTTTGTCCTATTATCGCTTCGCGTTAATGATAATTAACACGCTACAAAATTGATGTATGTCTGTTCCGACCACGACAATACGCTAAGCATGCCCGCTACTTAGTATTACGTGCCAGTTAACATTATAGATCCAACCTACTGACGTTCTCTGCTTGGTGCGTTGCGCGGTGACGCGTGACTCTTGGAATGAACCGCCGCTTCAGTTAATGTCATCGTGTGCCGTCACGAGATACATAGTCAGGAAGCGTAGTCGGGAAAAGAGGCTTGGGTGTAGGGCGGGGGGGGGGGGGGGGAGGTGATTCGTGCTGTCTCGAAGAATTTACGTACACACGCACGCATACGAGCGCACACACGAGCAAGCAATAAATCCATTTATGACTGCAGAACCCTCCCCGTCTCTCTCCAGCGAGAAATATTTCTATAGCTACGGCCCTGCCTCGTGGCTGCATAGCATTCGCAAGGCATAGTTGGATCTTGACCTCGAATAATGCCGGAAGCGACGCGTCTTTTGCGTGTTTGTCTGCAAATTTCATCGTAGTCCGTAGAGATGAGTAGTGGCGTGCTAATAGTCTCGCGATTGCTTCCACACATCGCGAGCCTATAGGCCAAATCGACCACAGTACACATACGTATAGCCAGCCCGAGTAGCCGGCCGCGGGCAACAGTTAAGAAGTACGCTCTCAGTGTCGGTCAATTCCCATTAAACTGGAGCTCGGGACACGGCCGCTTTCGGGGTATACGCAATCCGTCTTCGTTTCACGCTTCGAGAAGATTGCTGAAAGCTAAAACGAAGTCGCGAGGAGAAAATGATGAGGCATGGGGCGCAACGGTTGCTCTTTTATTATTCATTATTTTTCTTCTTGCAGGACCTTGCGGCTGCGCTGAAAGCATCGCATTAAAGCACGGACAGTTACTCTAGGTTTACCTCGAGCATATCTCCTTCTCCGCTACCGCAACCTTGGCGTCTTTTCACACGAGTGCCGTAATTGCTCGCATAAATAGCTTCTGTAGTGAAACTGGATGCCATTACTTGCATTTCATTAGAGCTCTTTTGCGCTCTTTGCCGTCAGATTTGCGATAAAGTCTGGCGGCCGCATTGAAGCCACCTGCGGTATCAGAACGAGTTACGCTGTCTGCTCCGTAGCTATAATGTAGACCTTTGTTTTTCTCATTGTATCTAGTGCATTGAGTTTTGTCTCTATTCCCCATCTCGTACTTCTACCTTTACTCTGTCTGCACTGCTACGTGCAGTGCGGCGTCCTTTCGAAGTTCGTCGCCGAACATAGCGAAAAACCCTAGAGAAGGGAAATCGGCTTCCTCGAAGACGCCTCGAAGTGTAACGATTTGCGTGGAGCAGGTTTGAAGTCACATTTTTGCAGACGTTCACCCACATTCGTTTTCTGTGTAGGAGTCGCATTTCTCTGCGGCTTGTGATTGCTGTTGCTGTGGCATCTTGCACGTTCATAATTCAGTCGAAGTTCACTCATCCTCCGTCTGTTAATTCGTATACTATTTTTCATTCGTATGCCTCCGGCACCAAAAGAGAGAGGTTTGTTGCGTTGCTCGTTGCTGCAAATTATTCGTGGCACGTCTTGTGCACTTGACTAGTCGTGTCAGATGTGTTGAATCTGTTATTTTCCATTTGCCCTGTAGCCTATTCCTTTCTGCCGTTACATTCCGTTCTCCGCAGGGAGGCATTTCATTCTGGCTTTCTGTATGAACACGCGCCTTTTCTGGAAAAGTACGACACAGACAAAACTTGGTTGCTCAAAAAAAAAAAAAAACTGAGAAATCGGGAAAGCTGAAAGGGATTGCTGCGCGAACACTAAAGTGCTGAAGGACGTACAGGAGTAACATGAAACAAGAAGAGGAGTGGAAAGAGAACAGGCACGAGTCGCACGACACAAGCTTGCGTTTTCTTGCCTTGCTTTACGTTACACCTTCCCTTCAGTGTTTTCTTGTTTGAGCTGCAATATCTTTCAACAAGCACAAATAGCCGTTCTATTTGAAAACTTGGGCTTTAAGATGCTTGTTGTTTGTGCGTTTATTTAGCTCTGTTGTGAGCAACGCACCCAACCGACCAATAGGTTAGCACGTCATTTGACAAAGGGGGGTACGCACTTTGTTTCACTCTCCATCGATTGCATCCACTTGACCTTACCATGCATCTTCGAAGCGAAGAAATGCGCTACGAGCACGAATCGCCTTCATTAGAGCGTATTTGTTCTTGAAAGCTGTCATCGCACTGACTGGTTTTCATCACTTCAATGCATTATTTCTTGTACTACCGCCTAGAAAAAACTAGTGGCGTATAAGCACTTCAATTTCTTAAAAACACATATGAAGCATTGAAGTTATAACAAAATATTTGATGCCCCTGGAGAGCGTTGGAGAACATATAACGCATTGAAATTAGCTTTCGCACTACTTTCTAGATAGCGCTAAGGGCTTTTTTCATACGGACATTGACACGAAGAAGTCGGGAAGGTGTGCCACCGCTGTGAAAACATTTTCTCGCTAATTATGGAACCACGGATTAAGACGAGGACTATACGCGCGGGTCTTTACGCGTGCATTCGAATAAACATCACTTGAGCGTTGGAGCTTGCGTTCGTCTGTTATTAGTGAGTGCATTCTTGTACTGCTTTGGAGTTTTATATACGAGTTCTTAAGAGGGACGTACGAGTCTGTACGAGTACGCCCTTGTTATGAAAATGTGAGCAGTTCTAACCAATATACTGTAGTCCTAAATAACTACATCACGGGAATGCGCAAAAAAAAGTACTTTGAGTAGCAGTTTAGCCCGCTCTCATAGGTGAGATTATCCCGAATGCGGAGCTTAGAATTGTGCAGCAGTGTTCCGGGCGCTATTTCTCCGAGGTTTCCCCTTGTGCGCATAATCTGCCCGTTTCGTGTACACGCATGCAGTCGCGCCGCGGGTCGCCGAGCTGTTCCAGATGTATAAACTGGCGCTCTCGAATGGCGGCGTGCATCGGCCGTGTGTACACAATCGCACATATGCATGTAGCACATTGGAGGGCGCTCGCATCGCCCTGGCTCGGCATGACAGCGCCGTTGTTAGCGAATGCTAAGTGGTGCCACCTGTGGTCGATGCGTTCCCGTAGACTGCGCAGCGCCTCACTACGGGGAGTCCGTCCGTGTGCTTGGTCCGGCGCAAGATGTGCGCGTTTTTCATTATCGGAGTTGCTGGCTTTTTTTTTCCTTTGTCGTCTACTTGAGTGTCTTTCCTGCTAACGCCGCGGTTATCGTTTATTTTTTACCTCCCTTACAATGGATATTGCGCTGCGGTTCCACGTAAAGGATCGGCCATATAGGCGTGACTGGAAAAGCCGTTTGTGTCTGTCGAAGGAGACGGAGTGGCCTATCCCCTATATACCGTCTGGAACGAGATATGTGCGCCAGAGGATGCGAAATAGCCTGGCCGAAAGTGGAACTGGGCACGCGGATAGCAGACGATCGCGAGGAAAATAATGTAAACGAACATGACAAATGCGTGGCTGCTTGATTGTCTCCATCTGACCCCTGCCTTGTCGGCCCCTGACCTTGCGGGCTGTGCAGCGGTTTCGGTTAGTTTGTTTTTCTGTTACCGCCTCTTTTGGGAAAATCTGCTAGTAGTCAAGTACTCGGTGCGTGAAATCCGTTTTTCCCGAAAACACCGCGGTACGTCGCTTTTTATTTTTTCTTTGTTTCTCGCCACAGTGCAAAATGTGAATTTCCGTACACGTGTTCACGCCCAAATCGCGTCATGTCGTTTCGGCGATTTTTAATTCCTCGCTTTCTGTGCAATACTTCGCAGCCAAGCTAAGACCGACAGGAGTGCTTTGTTCGTATAGCCTTCATGCGTACCAACCTACACCAGAAAGGTGCGTTAATAATAATAATAATAATAATAATAATAATAATAATAATAATAATAATAATAATAATAATAATAATAATAATAATAATGATGATGATGATGATGATGATGATGATGATGGCAGTTATAGTAGGACGAACAATGATAAATGCATACGTCCCTTCAGTGCCCACAGCAATGTGTTTAAATATTTCTTTTCCCTCGCGCTGTTAATGCTTAGAACGCGCTACCAGGTGAAGCTGTTAATATTTCAAATATTGATCAATTTTGTTCTCTTGTGGAGAACACAAGACAGAGCCAGTATAGTAATATTTTGTTGTTGTTCTTGTTGTTGCGATAGCGAAAAACGTGTTTCGCAGTGGTGCATTGTACTTTTTTGTACATATATATTGTTTTTCATGCGTAGTACGTGGCTTTTATTTTTATTTTTTCGTCTTCTTCTCATGTATGGGAAGAGCACCAATGTAGTATCGTTGTACTCGCTATTGTAATTGTTCCGTTGTTGCGCGTATCGTCTCTCAAAATATTGTATTCCCTCAACTTTGTATATAATTGTTTACATGTGATGTTGTATGCCCGCTTCCTGTATGGGTCTGCAGAAGACTTACAGTATCATTTAATAAATAAAATCAAATCGAAATGATAATATGTGTGGCTTAACGCCCCAAAACCAAGAAATGATTGTGAGAGACGCCGTAGTGGGGAGCTCCGCGAATTTCGACCATGCATCTGGTGTTGTTTGACGCGCATGAGCATCGCACAGTGTATATACACATGGCCTCTATGTACAATTTCGCCTCCATCGAAATTCGACCGCCGCTGCCGGGGTTGACCCTGCGAATTTCGGGGGAGCAACCGAGCTCCCTATAGTCAATGATCCTCCGAGACGGACGGCCTTGTTATTTGAGCGAAGTGCGAAATTTCCGATGCGGCAGCATTACGACATACTTTGGGAAGCATTGATCTACCAGGCCTACAAATGGAGGTATATACGGCTCAATGGAGCCTTCCATACTTCAACGGGGACCTCAATGTCGGAAATCTGCCGATGCTGCTGTGTGCGCGTTGCACCGTCGCCAATAATGAAAACGCCGTCGTAACGAGGAACTAGCGCTCGTTCACGGGCGCGCGAGCTGAGCTATCAATATTTCGCACGTACTTATCACTGTTTCGCGACAGCCATATGGCTGCTCGGTAACAAGCCCTTCACCAACGGCGGCTCGTTTGCACAGCGGAAACCAGTTTCGGCCTGCATTCCGGCTATCCGTGGCGGCTGCTTCTGCATTGATCACCTTTTCTCTCGAAGCGGAAGTCGAGGGGCGCATTTTTAAGCCGCCCTGTCCCCTTATCCCGCAGTGACGGATGCAGGCGTGTCGACACGGCCTCACCGAGCGGGTTGTTTCACTTCTATGGCGACTCATTCGCGAATCAATTCATTCGGTTCGAATGCTTCGTTATCGGCACCATCGCCTGCTGCACCGACGATACGCCGGCCTCGATCGGTCTGAACAAATTCGACGCTGCTTCAGTTCTGTTCGATGCCGCCGAGCGCGATCCGGCGTTGCGACTCGTGCGCGTCGTGCTTCGCTCGTTGCACGACGAGAACGGATACAACGGGGGGCCTCTCGCATGATCCCTCTGCATGTAGTTCTGTTCAGCAGCTGCTGGATCTAGGCATAAAAGGCTGCGTGCCTTGCCCCTCAGCTTCGTCTTTGCATTTTGCGCTGGAAATAGCGCTTTTACCAACCGTTTTGCGTGCTGCGCGCAACTTCTTGTGCCTCATAGCCGGAGAGTACTCGTGCACGCCGTTTTTTTTTTTTAATTGGAAATGCGTGCTCGATCGTTTCGTTCGGCCGAATCTGATAGTGCGGCGGTCTAATAGAGAGAGAGCGCGTCAGCTGTTCGTCCGCAGCTGGCGCTGGAATGGAGGCTCATTTAACGGGACGGCTGCACAGCGGTTTCCTCCAGTGCACGGCGTCGATTGATTCGATGTCGCATTCCTCGTCCAGGTGATGGCGCCGGCGTCATATATACGACACCTCACGTTTGCCGACTAGAGGTGGCCATCTTGCAGTCCCTGGCGTACATTCAATTAATTCCTCTTTGAAAGGTTACTTCTAGTGTCTCGGCTTCTCCCACTTTTGCAGCATTCACATTGATGGGATACCAACAAAATGAGCATACGCCAAAAAAAAAAAAAATAAGAGAAAGAAAAAAGAATCGATGACCAAATCCACAACTTGAAGGCTGTGACAAAAATGGAATCAACGTACAATGTTGTGTAGCTCGAAAATGGCTTGGGTAGAACGTCTGTGTGATGTGGCTATTTTTTTCTTATATCGTGGCACGTCCATACCTGCCGCGAAATTGATCCGTTCGCTTGCGCTGCTGGACAAAGGTGCTTTCGTACAAGGACGCCGTAAGCCAGCTGTCGGATGCACCAAGAACCATCGCTGATTGATTGATTCATTTGTGGGGTTTAACGTCCCAAAACCACCATATGATTATGAGAGACGCCGTAGTGGAGGGCTCCGGAAATTTCGACCACCTGTGGTTCTTTAACGTGCACCCAAATCTGAGGACACGGGCCTACAACATTTCCGCCTCCATCGGAAATGCAGCCGCTGCAGCCGGTATTCGATCCCGCGACCTGCGGGTCAGCAGCTGAGTACCTTAGCCACTAAACCACCGCGGCGGGGCACCAAGAACCATCGCGACCATTTTTGCAGTGGGCAGAAGAGGGGGCTTACGAGCTCCCTCTGACCTGTAGAAATAAGCATATAGGTCAGACGAAAATATGCCTTAACGACCGTCTACGCGAACACAGGTTAAACGTCACTAACAAGAATAATTACGGTCATTTGTATGCACACTGTTTAGTGTGCGGTTGTGCAAATAGATATGGTTGCATTTTTGAAAGAAATATACTTAAGAAGGAAGCTAGAGCAGAGAGATAGGACAGAGCGCAGATCTCTCTGCTATCTTCTTGCGCACTCAAGAAGTATATTTCTTTCAAAAATGCAATATATACCAACCAGCCCAAGTAGCCACTCTTTTGCTATGTATGGTTCTTGCTCGGTTCTGGCGAAGCACAAAGTTAAAACGAGAGAGAGGTTATAGAAGTTCAAGCTATCTCTCGCAATAGTGACACGTGTGTAAGTGCATCAATAGAACTTTTAGATAGGGAGAGAAAATTTCTGGTTAGCTTGTGTGTGATCGGGTGGCGCAAATAATAAGTTGCTGTTTCCTTAAAGTAAAATTGTGGAACTTAGCGCATTGTGGTGTCGTCTCTATTATACATCGTTGTTTGTTAATGCTGAATATGTTTTCCAGTTCTGTTTATCAACAGGCCCAAAAAAATGGCAATGCTTTCGTTTAGAGTAGAAGCAAGCGCAAGTGACAGAAAAGCCGCACGCAAGCCACATTTCTTTCTTTCTTTCTTTCTTTCTTTCTTTCTTTCTTTCTTTCTTTCTTTCTTTCTTTCTTTCTTTCTTTCTTTCTTTCTTTCTTTCTTTCTTTCGTAGATAGTGCTGATTGGCAGGTGCCAAGTGTGCGGGAGGATATGGATTATGCATTGAGTGAGGAGTTTCGGCGTGTATGGGCAACCATGCTGTCGTTGCATCAAATACCCATGGGAGGTTGAATGAACAGGTTTTCTTTTCTGTTTTTTAGCTCCATAATTAGAGACCACGGCTATCGTCGTCGACTTAATAAAGACGGTGTATTAGACGCCGTGTTAAAAAAACAGTGGGTTTCGCGCATAGTGTTTGATTATTTGATGTAGCGAAAACTACACGTGGTAATCACGAGGCACAATATCACTTTCCGCTGCATTTCGCCAACTGCCGGCTCTTCACAGTGATGGGTAACTAATAGGCATTGATATTTTCCACCATAGTTCGACAAAACTGGTGGAGCTCAGACTTACTCGGACTCAGACTCAGGGAAATTTTCCTGAGCCGGACTCATTCGGATTCATGCTCACGACAATTCTCTTCAACCGGACTCGCACGGACTCAAAATCGTCAAAACATTACTCACTCGGAAACACTCATACCCGTATTCACAAACCAACCTCAACCTTACCTCGAGTTTTCTTCATCGCTTTTAAGCCGTTACTGCGCTTGCAGAACGAAGTAGGCTAGTATACATGAACCAATCTCGTTGCTATGTTTTACCCTGTTACCATTTCTGTGCGCTTATAAAGCACGTAGAGAGTACAGAAACTTGACGACAACGTGATGAAAGGCCGCGGTTGGTTTATGAATACGGGCTTCAGCCTCAGACCCACGGCTCGATCTAGTGAGTCGACTCATGAGTCCGTTAACCTAGAATTAGCTTCTTCGGCAATGATGTCAGTGCTCTTTAACGGCAATATTTCATGTAATCAGTGCTCTGCAGGGCGCCGTTTGAAGCGGCATCTTCGAAAACGAGTTTTGATGGCTTGCACATCAGTACGATGCTTTTGTTAATAGATTAGAGCATCATATATATATTTATGAAGAACTTAGTTTGAATAATTGGTGGGTGGGAGGTTAAGGCACCCTCCTTACGTAATTCGCGCCCCTGATAGGAAAAAAAAAATTGAAATAGTGTATGAACGACACTGCTTCGGGAACACTGGCTGTCAGTAGACGCGTGTATAAACAAGAATCCGGGTAAGGCTGATAGTAATGCTTAAGGAGACTATATAGGGCCTTATGTCGGCAAAAGAAAGTGGAACTCACTCAGACTCACAAAAGAAATATATATTTCAGTTTTGACTCATTCGGTGTCAGATTCACCAAACTTTTTCTGAGCCGAACTCACTCGGACTCAGATTCACGGCAGTATTACTCACGCGGACTCATCTCAGACTCACGGCTCGATCTGAGTCTAAGTCCGAGTGAGTCGACTGATGAGTGAGTTCGCCGACATATTGTGTACACACACACACACACACACACACACACACACACACACACACACACACACACACACACACACACACACACACACACACACACACACACACACACACACACACACACACACACACACTCACACTCACACACACACACACTCTCTCACTCACTCACTCTCTCACTCACACTCTCTCACTCACACTCTCTCACTCTCTCACACACACTCTCTCACACTCACTCACTCTCTCTCTCTCTCTCTCGCTGAGAAAAAGAGAACGAACGTAAGGATGTCGAGTCACTCGAGTGCAAGTGATCGAACTCATGAAAAAGTGTAGCGCACGCAATGTGAAGCCGGCGACCGTGCGATATTCGTGACTTCCGCATTTTCCAATCTTCGTAAAATGGCGCTATCTGCGGCTCGTTTATGGCCAGCATCTCGTGGAGCACGCGTTCAGCGACCTGGAATGAGCGCATACGTACGTTTACGACCCTTCGCATTGTCTCGCTCCTCGCGTGTGCACACGACACACGCGAGAAAAAGCTACCTCGCCGCTTTCTCGCGCCCGCGTGCTGCACGCGTGTCCTGATAGCGGTTTCGTGGTGGCGGATGGAGCAGATTGCGATCCTTAAATCGCGTGCGCCGGGCAGGAAGGTACCTGGCCGCTCTTGCGTTGTCCGTCGCGGCCGATTATTCTCGCCGATCCTGCTGGCGCTCGTCAATCTCTCTCGCTGAGTGGACGCAGCATAGCCAGCCCGCAACACTGAACACCCTATAGAAGCTCCCACAAAGACAGGCAAAATGCTACTGCTCTAGCAATTTCCTGGACACTGGTGTTCGATACGAACGGTGGCCGCATCTTTAGCAGTCTTCACCTGACATTCACAAAAACGGCCGCCGCTGGTCGACTTTCTTTCGGTTGCACTTCCGTTTCTGGTTTTAGGGTGCAGTGAGGCGTGTATTCGGACCTTAGCTAGGCGCATGTTAGAAATTTATGTATTGCTTCTTTTTTTTTTTTGCGAAGTCGGCATTTTGTGGCTTGGAGTTATATTTTATATTGCTCGGCGTGCCTGAGAAATATCAACTATGTGGAAAACAGCCTGCACCAATCTGCACTGGAAGCTTGCATTTTTAATGAGTGAAATGGGTTATAAAAATGTGCAATAAGTTTATATAGCGTCACGGCAAGAGGGGGGGGGGGGTGGAGTCAGAGTTGAGGCGTACTTCACTAGTGTCACGCAGATCTTGAATATTTACTTGTGTGTTTCGTGGGATTAGAGAGATTGCATGCACGCAGCTCAACCTGCTTTTGTGTCCGTGATTCATTACATTCTTCTATTCACAAGACAATAAGTAAAGAGCAATTTAGCACCTGTGGCACCAAGCCAGAAGAAAATGCGGATCAGGTCGGCTTTGTTTCTGTTTATTTTGCTTTCTTCCTTCATATCTCTATTCCCCTGTTCTCTCTATTTTGCCAGGTATTTTTCTGTGTTTATTTCTATGTATTGTATTTTCTCTCTTTAAATTTATTTATGTTCATTCGTTCTTTTATCTATTTCTTCAGTTTTTGCGCTCTTTTTTTCTATTTCTTTCTTCAGTTTCAGTTTATTTATTTTTATTTTCGTACAAAACATACATGCTTACATAAACATACAGAAGGAGGTCCCAGAGCA